>NC_092785.1:25920239-26067587 GCF_047496795.1 Chiloscyllium punctatum | reverse complement strand
GAGGGGGAGAGAGAGGTGGGGATAGAGAGGGGAGAGAGAGTAGAGAGAGGGTGAGAGAGAGGCGAGAGAGAGGGGGAGAGAGAGAATGGGAGGGAGGTAGTGGGAGAGAGGGTGGGGAGGGAGAGGGGAGAGAGTAAGGGGGCGGGGGAAAGCCAGGACAGAGAGAGGCGGAGAGAGAAATGGGAGAGAGGGGAGAGAGAGGGATGGGAGAGAGAGAGGGGAAAGAGAAGTGGAAAGAGAGAGTGGGGAGAGAGGGGTGAGAGAGAGAGGACAGAGAGAGGATGAGAGAGAAATGGCGGTTGAGAAGAGAGAGAGAGATGGGTGAGAGAGAGGAGGAAGAGAGAGGGGGACAGAGAGAGGGAGTGAAAGAGGGGTAGAGAGAGAGGGTAGAGAGAGAGAGGGTGGAAAGAGAGTGGAGTGAGAGTGGGAGAGATAAGTGAGAGAGAGATGGGGAGAGAGGGGGAGAGAGAGGTGGGGATAGAGAGGGGAGAGAGAGTAGAGAGAGGGTGAGAGAGAGGCGAGAGAGAGGGGGAGAGAGAGAATGGGAGGGAGGTAGTGGGAGAGAGGGTGGGGAGGGAGATTGGAATGAGAGAGGGGAGAGAGAGGGAACGTGAGAGAGGGAACTAGAGAAAATTGACGAGAGAGGAGAGAGAGTGGTCAGGGAGAAGGGGTCAGTGAGAGGGGAACAGAGAGAGGGGTGGGAGAGAGTAGGGTGGGAGAGAGATGGTTGGGAGAGTGAGGGTTGGGTCAGTGAAGTAGGGGGAAGGCCAGATGGGGAGGTCGAGAGAGGTGAGGGCGAGAGAGTGGAGGGCGAGTCAGGGGAGGGCGAGTGAGGGGAGTGCGAGTGAGGGTTGGGAGAGTGTAGGTGGATAGAGGGGGAGTGAGAGGGTGGGAGAAAGAGAGTAGAGAGAGGGGGAGAGAGAGGAGAGAGGGTCGAGAGAGGGAGAGAGAGGGGGAGAGAAGGGGAGATAGTTAGATGGGGAGAGATTGAGTGAGGGGGCGAGAGAGAAGGGGGAGAGAGGGGCGCAAGAGAGAAAGAGATTGAGTGGCGAGAACTGACAGAGGGAAGGGGAGAGAGTGGGGGAGATAGACAGGGGAGAAAGAGGGGTTGAGAGAGAGGAGAGGGAGAGAGAGGGGGGAGAGTGAGGGGGAGAGATAGGGGCGAGAGACTACAGAGAAGGTGGGAGACAGTGAGAGGGGAGAGACAGAGAGATAGGGAGAGAAACTGAGAGAGAGAGAGGAGAGGGAGATAGATAGAGGGGCGAGAGAGGACAGAGAGAGGCGGTTGATAGTGAGGGGGTGAGAAAGAGGGGAGGGAGAGAGGGGTAGAGAGAGACAGAGACGAGAGAGAGCGGGAGGGGGGAGAAAGAAAGGGATGGGAGAGGGCGAGAGAGAGAGGGGTGAGAGAGAGAGGGTTGGGGAGTGAGGGTTGGGAGAGTGAAGGGAGAGAGAGTGTGGCAGAGACTGGGAAGAAAGCGACGAGTGGGAGAGTTGGTGATGGGAGAGAGAGGCGTGGGAGAGAGTGCGTTGGGAGAGTGAGGGTTGGGAGAGTGAAGTGGGAGAGACAGGAGATAGAAGACAAGGCGGACGAGAGAGGGGAGGGCGAGTGGGGGAGTGCGAGAGTGGGGAGGGCAAAAGTAGGGAGGGAGAGAGAGAGAGGGGAGTGCGAGAGATGGGAGGGCGAGGGAGCGAGAAACAGAGAGAGAGTTAGAGTGAGACAAGAGAGAAGAGGGGAGACAGGGTGGGAGCACTGAGAGAGAGGGAGCGAGAGACAGAGACACAGACAAGAGACAGAGAGAGTGAGAGAGAGAAGGAGAGAGCACGAGCGAGAGAGACTGAGAATGACATTGAGATGAGCGAGAGAGGGGAGCAAGAGAGAGATGAAGATGGACAAAGGGAGAGAGCGAGAGAGAGCGAGAAAGCGTGAGAGTGCAAAAGAGGATGAGACAGCGCGAGAGAGCAAGGGGAAGAGTGAGAGAGAGGATGCGAGTGAGATCAAGAGAGGGGGAACAGAGAGACGGATAGAGAGAGAGTGTGAGAGAGGGAGAGCAAGAGAGAGAGGGAGCAAGTGAGAGACAGAGGGATGAAGAGAGAGCGAGACAGAGGAGGCGAGAGAAGGAGGGAGAGCTGTTAGAGACAGACAGACAGTGAGAGAGAGAGAGAGGTGAAGCACGAGCGAGAGAGGGGCCGAGAGATAGAGGACGAGAGAGGAGGGAGAGAGGGGGAGAGAGAGAGGGCGAGAGAGAGAATGAGGGAGAGTGAGAGAGAGAGAGCGAGGAGAGAGAGGGGGAGAGAGAGAGGAGAGAGAGAGTGTGGAGAGGGGGATGAGAGAGAGGGGACAAGAGAGTGGATGAGAGAGAGGGGCGAGAGAGGACAGAGAGACGGGGGCAAGCGTAAGAGGGGAGAGAGAGGGAAGTGAAAGTGTTAGAGAGAGAGGTGTGGGAGAGAGAGGGGAGGCTGAGAGAGAGGGGCGAGAGTGGTGGGGAGAGACAGGGTGCTGGGAGAGAGAGGGGTGGGTGAGAGAGAGGTGAGAGAGAACTGAGAGAGAAAGAGAGGAGTGAAGGGGATAGAGAGGGGATAGAGAGGGGGGGAGAGAGGGAGGGAGGAGGAGAGAGAAAGAAAGGGGTGGTAGAGATAGGCGTGGGAGCGAGAGATGGAGAGGGGGAACAGAGAGAGGGAAGGAGAAAGAGGGAGAGAGGGGGAGAGAAAGTGAGAGAGGTGGTAGAGAGAGGTAGGGGAGAGAGTGGAGAGAAAGAGGGGAGAGAGACTGGGGATGAGAGAGGGCGAGAGGAAGAGGGGAGGGCGAGAGAGAGGGGAGGGCGAGAGGGAGGGGCTGGGGAGAGAGCGAGGGGAGGGGAGACAGAGAGAGGAGAAATAGAGGCAGGCAAGGGTGAGAAGGGGAGTGCGAGAGAGGGGAGGGCGAGAAGCGATGGGAGAGAGAGGGGAGGGAGAAGGAGGGGAGGTAGAGAGAGCGGAGGGCGAGAGAGAGGGGAGGGCGAGAGAGAGGGGAGACCGAGAGAGGGGGGAACGGTGAGAGTGGGGAGGGCGAGAAGGGGAGGGAGAGAGAGACGGAGGGAGAGAGATGGGAGGGAGAAAGAGGGGAGGTAGAGAGAGCGGAGGGCGAGAGAGAGGGGAGACCGAGAGAGGGGGGACGGTGAGAGTGGGGAGGGCGAGAAGGGGAGGGAGAGAGAGAGGGGAGGGTGAGAGGGAGGGGCTGGGGAGAGAGCGAGGGGAGGGGAGACAGAGAGGGGAGAATGAGAGACAGGCAAGGGTGAGAAGGGGAGGGCGAGAGATGGGAGGGAGAAAGAGGGGAGGTAGAGAGAGCGGAGGGCGAGAGAGAGGGGAGGGCGAGAGAGGGGAGGGCGAGAAGGGGTGGGAGAGAGAGGGGAGGGAGAAGGAGGGGAGGTAGAGAGAGCGGAGGCCGAGAGAGAGGGGAGAACGAGAGAGGGGGGAGGGTGAGAGTGGGGAGGGCGAGAAGGGGAGGGAGAGAGAGACGGAGGGAGAGAGAGGGGAGGGAGAGAGACGGGAGGAAGAGAGAAGGAAGGGGAGGACGATAGAGAGGGAAGGGAGAGAGGGAATCGTGAGAGAGGGGAGATCGAGAGAGGGGAGAGTGAGAGAGAGGGGATAGCGAGAGAAAGGGATAGAGAGAGTGGTAGAGAGGGAGAGAGGGGAGGGAGAGAGAAGGGACGGTAAGGCGAGAGAGAGCGAAGTGAGAGAGAGGGGAGAGAGACAAAGGGACAGAGAGAGAGTGGGAGAGAGGAAGCGCAAGCGAGAGAGGAGGCGAGTGAGAGACAGAGGAATGAGAGAGAGAGAAGGAAACGTAAGACAGAGAGACAGAGGAGGCGAGAGAGGGAGGGTGAACTGTGAGATACAGGCAGACAGTGAGAGAGAGAAAAATGGAGCACGAGCAAGAGAGGGGATGAGAGAGATGGGGAGGGAAAGAGAAAGGGAGGGCGACAGAAGGGTGGGCGAGATGGAGGCGAGGACGAGAGAGAGGGCAGGACGAGGGAGGAAAGGGAGAGAGGGGAGGGCGAGAGAGAAGGTAGAGATATAGAGCGGAGGACAGGAGAGAGGGGATGGCGAGAGAGGGGAGTGCGAGAGCGCGGGGGAAGAGAGACGGGGAGGAGAGAGCGGGAGAGAGAGGGGGAAAGAGAGTGAGAGAGAGGGGATGGCGAAAGAGAGAGCGGAGGGCGAAAGAGAGGGAAGGATGGGACAGAGGGGAGGGCGAGAGACAGGAGGGCGAGAAGGGGCGGGAGAGAGAGGGGAGGGAGTGAGAGGGGAGGGAGGGAGAGAAGGGAGTGGGAGACAGGGTAGGGGGACAGAGGGGAGGTTGAGAGGGGAGAGCGTGAGAGAGAGGGAGAGCGAGAAAGATGGGAGACCAAGAGAGAGGGGAGAGAGAGAGGGAAGGGTGTGAGAGGGGTTGGCGAGAAGGGGTGGGTGAGAGAGGGGAGGGACAGAGAGAGAGGAAAGGGAGAGACAGGGCTGTGGGAGAGGGGGGACGGAGAGAGAGAGAGGGAGGGCGATTGAGAGGAGGGAGACAGTGGGGAGGGCGAGAAACGTGAGCGAGAGAGAGGGGAGAGCGAGGGGGCCGAGAGAGGGGGCCGAGAGAGGGGAGAGCGAGAGAGGGCAGGGAGAGAGAGGGGAGGGCGAGAGAGCGGGGAGAGCGAGAGAGCGGGGAGAGTGAGAGAGGAGACGGAGAGAGAGAAGGGGGAAGGAGAGGGGAGGGGGAGAGGGGAGGGCGTGAATGAGGGGAGAGAGAGGGGAGGGTAAGAGCGTGGAGGAGGAGATGGATTGGAGGCCCATTGAGACACTAAGGAGAGGGAGAGGAGTGGGGGAGTGAGGGGGAGGTCGAGAGAGGGGAGGGTGAGAAATAGTGGAGGGGTAGAGAGGGGAGGGGGAGAGAGGGAAGCGTGAGAGAGAGGGAGGGTGAAAGAGAAGGGTGGGAGAAAGAGGGGAGGGAAAGAGAGGGGAGTGTGAGAGAGAGAGAGGGCGAGAGAGAGGGGAGGGAGAGAGAAGGCTGGGAGAGAGAGGGGGGATGGTGAGAGAGCGAGCGAGAGAGAGAAGGGAGGGTGAGAGAGGGGAGGGTGAGAGAGAGAGGAAGGGCGAGAGAGAGGTGAGGGAGAGAGAGGGGAGGGAGAGAGATGGGAGGGTGAGATGGGGGAGGGAGAGAGATTGGAGAGCAAGAGAGAGGGGAGGGCATGACAGAGCGGAGAGAGAGCACGGAGGGTGAGAGGGAACGGAGGGTGAGAGAGAAGGAAGGGAGAGAGGGGGTGGGTGAGTTAGAGGGAGGGCGAGAGAGAGGTGAAGGAGTGAGAGGGGAGGGAGAGAGAGGGGAGGGCGAGAGAGTGGGTGATGAGACATTGGAGCGCTTAAGAGTGGTGTCTGAGAGGGAGGCGAGGGCGTGATGGAGGGCAGGACGAGAGAGGGAAGGAGGAGAGAGGACGGCGAGATAGAGGGTAGAATGTGAGAGAGCGGAGGACAGGAGAATGGGAAGGCAAAGAGGGGAAGATGAGAGAGGGGAGGGCGAGAGAGAGAAGGTGAGGGCGACAGAGAGGGAAAGACGGTAGAGGAAGGGGCGAGAAGTGGAGAGCGAGACAGGGGAGGGCAAGAGTCAGGCGTTGGAGAAGGGTTGGGAGAGGTAGCGGTTGGGAGAGAGAGTGGAGAGGGAGGGATGGGAAGGAGTGAGAGGGGAGGCGACAGAGCCAGGAGAGCGAGAAAGAGGGGAGGGGGGTGAGAGAGGAAAGGGTGAGAAGGGGTGAGCGAGAGAGGGGAGGGCCTGAAGGGGTGGGAGAGAGAGAGTGGAAAGCGAGAGAGAGAAGGGAGAGACAGGGGAGTGGGAGAGAGGGGATGCAGAGAGGGGAGGGCGAGAGACTGGAGGGAGAGAGAGGGGAGGGAGAGGGGAGTGCGAGAGATGGGAGGGCAGGAGAGGGGAGGGCAAGAGAGGAGAGGGCGAGAGAGAGGGGAGGTGAAGAGATAGTGGGGGAGAGATTTGGGGAGAGAGGGGAGAGCGAGAGAGAGGGGAGGACGAGGGAGAGGGGAGGGCAAGACAGAGGGGAGAGGGAGAGAGTGGAGGGCAAGAGATGTGAGGGCGAGAGAGGGGAGAGGGAGAGAAGGGTGCATGAGAGCGAGGGAAAGGCGGGAGGGAGGAGACAGGGAGAGTGGGGAGGAGTGAGAGGGGAAATAGAAGGGAGGAATAGAGACAGAGGGAGAGAGGGGAGAATGTGAGAGAGGAGAGGGTGAGAGAGGGGAGGGGGAGGGGATGGGCGAGGGATAGGGGAGGGAAAGAGAGCGCGGAGTGCGAGAGTGGGAAGGGCAAGAAAGGGACGGGCGAGAGAGGGAGTAGGGCGAGAGAAGGGGAGGGCATGAGACAGGGGTGGGACAAAAAGGGAAGGGCGAGAGGAGGGAGGGTGAGAGACGGGAGGGTGAGATGAGAAGTGGAAGTGAGAGGAGGGGGGGGCGAGAGAGGGGGAGGGCGAAAGTGAGGGGAGGGTGAGAGAGAGCAGAGGGAAGGAAGGGAGGGAGTGTGAGGGGAGGTAGATGGACGTGAGGGAGAGAGGGGGGAGGGAGAGAGGGGGAGCGAGAGAGAGGGGAGGGAGAGAGAGAGAGGAGGGCGAAGGAATGGAGGGAATGTGAGGGGAGTTAGATAGACGGGAGGGAGAGAGAGGAGGGCGAGAGAGTGGGTAGCGCGAGTGAGGGGAGAGCGAGAGAGAAGGGATGGAGAGAGAGGGAAGTGCGAGAGAGAGGGGAGGGCGTAAGAGATGGGATGGAAATAGAGTGAATGGCGAGAGAACGCAGGGTGCGGGCGTGGAGGGTGAGTGAGGGGAGAGCGAGAGAGAAGGGATGGAGAAAGAGAGGGAATGCGAGAGAGCAGGGAGGGTTTGAGAAATGGGAGGGCAAGAGAGAGTGGAGGACGAGAGGGGAAGGGTGAGACAGGGGGAGGGCGAGAGGGGGTGGGATGGAGAGGGGAGGGTGAGAGAGGGGAGGGAGAAAGAGGGGAGGGCGAGAGAGGGGGGTGGGCGAGTGTGAGTGGAGGCCGAGAGAGAAGGAAGGGTAGAGAGTGGAGGGGGAGAGAGAGGGGAGGGGTAGAGATGGTGGAGAGAAGAGAGGTTGAGGGGTGAGGACAGAGAAGGGATGGCGAATGAGAGGGGAGGGCGATAGAGAGGGGAGGACGGGCGAGAGTAAAGGGGAGAGAGGGGTGGGAGAGTGAGGTGAGGGCAAGAGAGAGGGGAGCAGGAGAGTGTGGAGGGTGAAAGAGAGTGGCGGGCGAGAGAGGGGGAGTTTGAGAGAGAGGGGAGGTCGAAAGAGGGGAGGGAGAGTGAGAGGAGGGAGAGAGAGGGGAGTGCGAGACTGAGGGGAGGGCGAGAGAGAGGTGAGGGCGAGAGACAGTGCAGGGCGAGATGGGGAGGGCGTGAGGGGGAGGGCGAGAGAGAGGGGAAGTGGAGTGAGGGGAGGGCGAGAGAGTAGAGGGAGAGAGAGGGGAGGGTGAGAGAGGGGAGAGCGACTGAGGGGAGGCCAAGAGAGAGGGGAAGGGGAGAGAGGGGTGGGCGAGAGAGTGGACAGAGAGAGATGCGAGCGGAAGAGTGGGGAGGGGAAAAGAGAGGTGAGGTCGAGAGACAGTGCAGGGTGAGATCGCGAGGGCGAGACAGGGTGTGGGCGAGAAAGAGGGGAAGGGGACAGGGGACGGTGAGAGAGTGGAGGGAGAGAGAGGGGAGGTTGACAGAGGGGAAAGCGAGAGAGAGGATGGCGAGAGAGGGTAGGGTGAAAGAGGGGATGGAGAGAGGGGTGGGTGAGAGAGAGTGGAGGGTGCGAGAGGGGGGAGGGCGAGAGAGGGGAGGGTGATGGAGGGGGGGGAAGAGAGGGGAGGGGGAGAGAGGGGAAGTTTAAGAGAAAGATGAGTGCGAGAGAGTGGAGGGTGAGAGAGGGGGAGGACGAAGGAGGGTAGGGAGAATGAGGGGAGCTAGACAGACGGGAGGGAGAGATGGGGAGGGAGAGAGAGGGGAGGGAGACAGAGGTTGAGAGGGGAGGGAAAGAGAGGGGTGGAAGAGGGAAAGGGGAGAGAGAAATGGGAGAGAGGGGGTAGTCGAGAGAGTGGTGGATAAGAGAGGGGAGAGCGAGAGAGGGTAGAGTAAGAGAGGGGATGGAGAGAGAGGGGTGGTTGAGAGAGAGGGGAGGGTGTGAGAGAGGGGAAGGCGAGAGAGGGGGAGGGCAAAAGAGAGATGAGTGCGAGAGAGTGGAGGGTGAGAGAGGGGGACGACGAAGGGGGGTGGAGCGAGCGTGAGGGGAGATAGATAGGCGGAGGGAGAGATAGGGAGGGAGAGAGAGGAGAGTGAGAGAGAGAGAGGGGAGCGCGAGAGAGAGGAGGGCGAGAGAGGGGAGGGCAAGTGAGGGGAGAGCGAGATAGTGAGGAGGGAGAGAGAGGGAATACGAGAGAGTGAGGGCGTGAGAGGGGAGGGCGAGAGAGATGGGACGGAGAGAGGGAGGGGATATGAGAGAGGGGAGGGTGAGAGAGTGGAGTGTGATAATGGGTGGGCCAGAGAGGGGAGGGCGAGAGAGGGCGGTGGGACAGAGAGGGGAGGGTGAGAGAGAAGCAAGTGCGAGAGAGGGGAGGGTGAGAGAGGGGGAGGTGAAGATAGGGGAGGGGGAGAGAGGGTCGTGGGAGAGAGAGGGGAGGGGAAGAGAGGGGAGGGCGAGAGTGAGGGGTGGTTGAGAGAGAGAGGAAGGGGAGAGGGGAGGGCGAGAGAGTGGAGGGAGAGATTGGGTTGGCCAGAGAGGGGAGGGCGAGAGAATGGAGAGTGTGGAGAGCGAAAGAGAAGGGATGGAGAGAGGGGAGGGCGCGAAAGAGGGGAGAGCGAGAGAGCGGAGAGAGAGAGAGAGGAGAGTGAGAGAGGGGAGAGTGAAAGAGGGGAGGGTAAGTGAGCGGAGGGTGAGGGGGCGAGAGAGGGGAGGGCAAGAGATAGGGGTAGGCGACAGATAGCGGAGGGCGAGAGATTGGGGAGGGGGGGAGATAGGGGAGTGCAAGAGATGGGGAGGATGAGAGATAGGGGAGGGCCAGAAATTGGGGTGGTCGTGAGAGTGGAGGGCGAGAGAGTGTAGGGGGAGAGAGGGGAGAGCAAGAGAGAGTGAAAGCAGAGAGAGTAGGGAGGGAGTGGGAGGAGACTGAGAGTGAGGGAAGGGAGAGAGAGGGAACTCAGTGAGAGAGGGAAGGGAGAGGGAGAGTGGGAGAGAGGGGGAGGATGAGAGAGAGGGGAGGGCAAGAGAGGGCGAGGGCGTGCGAGATGAGAGGGCGAGAGAGAGAGGTGTGCGAGAGAGTCGAGGGCAAGAGAGAGGAGACTGAGAGAGAATGGAGGGCGAGAGAGGGGGAGGGCGAATGAGAGGGGAGGGCGAGAGAGGGCAGTGCGAGAGAGTGGAGGGTGAGAGAGTGGAGATCGAGAGAGGTGAGGGAGAGAGAGAAGAAAGCGAGAGAGGGGGAGAGCGAGAAGGTGAGTGTGAGACGGGGAGGGCGAGAGAGAAAGGAAGGGGAGACAGGGAAGGACGAGAGAGGGGCGGGAGAGAGAGGGGAGGGCCAGAGAGGGGAGTACGAGAGAGAGCGGAGGGACAGTGGTGAGGGCGTGAGAGGGGAGGGTGAGAGAGGGTAGAGCGAGAAAGGGCAGGCGTGAGAGGTGGAGGTTGAAGAGAGGGGAGGGCGAGAGAGAGGGATGTGTCAGAGAGGGCATGGCGAGAGAGGGGAGAGCGAGAGAGAGGTGAGGGAGAGAGAGATAGCGTGAGAGCGAGACAGGGGATGAGGAGAGAGGGGATGGATAGAGAGGGAAGGGCAGGAGAGGCAAGAGTGATAGAGGGAGGGGTAGGGTGAGGGTGGCGAGAGAGGTGTGGGCGAGAGGTAGGTGTGAGCGAGAGATCTCGGATGGTGAGAGAAAGGGGAGTGAAAGATTTGGGAAGGGCGAGAGATGGGGAGGGCCATTGATTGGGGAAGTCGAGTGAGGGGAGGACGAAGGGTGTAAAGCGAGAGAGGAGAGCAAGAAAAATCGAAAGCGGAGAGAGAGGAAAGGGAGTGGGAGGGGAGGGAGAGGATTGAGGAGGACGAGAGAGGGGGAGGACAAGGGAGGGGGAGAGGGAGAGCGAATGGAAGGTGAGAGGGGGAGGGTGGGACAGAGGGGATGGCGAGAGAGGGGGTGTGCGAGAGAGAGGGGAGGGAGAGAGGGAGGTGAGGCAAGAGACATTGATTTTGAGAGCGTGAGGGCAAGACAGGGGAGGGCGGGAGAGAGGGGAAGTGGAGAGATAGGGGAGTACAAGAGATGGGGAGGGTGAGAGATAGGGGAGGGCCAGAGATTGGGGAGGTCGAGAGAGGGGAGGGCGACACAGGGGAGAGCGACAGAAGGGAGAGCAAGGGAAAGGGAAAGGGAAAGCAGAGAGAGAGGAGTGGGAGATGGAGGGGAGGGCAAGAGGTTGGGAGGGCGAGAGAGGTGAGGGCGAGGAGAGAGGGGATGGCGAGTTTGGGGGATGGCGAGACAGTGAGAAGAGCGAGAGAGAGGATTGCGAGAGAGTGGGGGGCAAGAGAGAGGGGTAGGGCGAGAGAGAATGGAGGGCGAGAGAGTGGGGAGTGCGAGAGAGAGGAGGGGTGAGAGGGGAGGGAGAGAGAGGGGAGGGAGAGAGAAGTGATGGCGAGAGAGAGCAGGGCGAGAGACGGAAGGGCGAGTGGGAAGTGCCAGAGAGGAGAGGGCGAGAGAGAGTGGAGGGCGAGAGAGAGTGGAGGGCGAGAGAGAGTGGAGGGCGAATATTGAGGGTGAAACAGGGTAGTGTGAGAGAGAGGGGAGGGGGAGAGAGGGGAGGGTGAGAGAGTGGTGGAAGTGCGATGGGTGGGCCAGAGAGGGGAGGGCGAGAGAGATGGGTAGGAAAGGGTGGGGAGTGCCAGAGAGAGGAGGGCGAGATTGGTAAGGGTGAGAGAGGGGAGGGCGAGAGAGAGGGGAGAGTGAGAGAGAGGGAGTGGGAGAGAGGGGGAGTAAGAAAAGGGGAGGACGAGGTAGAGGGGAGGGCGATACAGTGGGGAGGGCGAGAGAGAAATGCGGGGTTGCGACTGAGGCGGAGTGCGAGAGGTGGGTGTGAGAGAGGGAGAGGGGAGTGCGAGAGAGGGGAGGGAGAGAGAGAGGAGGGCGAGAGAGAGGAGGCCGAAAGATGGGTGTGTAAGAGAGAGGAGAGCGAGAGGGGCGAGAGCAAGTGATGGGAGTGCGAGAGAGAGGAGAGCGAGAGAGGCGAGAGCGAAAGAGGGGAGCGTGAGAGAGGAGAGGGAGGGGTCGAGAGAGAGGGGAGGGCGAAAGATAGGGGTGGGCGAGAGTTAGGGGAGGGTGAGTGATTGGGGAGGGCCAGAAGTCAGGGAGGGGAAAGAGTGGGGAGTGCGAGAGAGGGGAGAACGAGAGAGGGTAGAGCAAGGGAGAGGTAAAGCGGAGAGAGAGGGGAGGGAGCGTGAGGGGAGGGCAAGAGAGAGGTGAGGGAGAGAGATGGGAAGGCAAGAGAGAGGGTAGGGTGAGAGAGAGGGATGGCGACAGAGTGAGGAGGGGTTTGCGAGAGAGACGGGATGGAAAGAGAGAGTGGAGAGAGAGAGTTTGAAGGGCAAGAGAGGAAAGGGCGAGAGAGGTGGTAGGGCGAGAGAAGGGGAGGGAGAGAGGGGGAGGGAGAGAGTGAGGGAGGGCGGGAGACGGGGAGAGCAAGAGAGCGCAGGGCGAGAGAAGCGGAGGGAGAGTGGGGGAGTGCGAGAGAGAGGGGAGGGCGCCAGAGAGTTAAAGGGGAGAGAGGGGAGGTTGAGAGAGTGGAGGAAGAGAATGGGGATGGCCAGAAAGTGGAGGGCGAGTGAGAGGGGAGTGGGAGAGAGGGGAGGCCGAGAGAGGGGAGGGTGAGAGAGGAGAGGGCGAGAAAGAGGGGAGGGTGAGAGAAAGGGGAGGGAAAGAGAGGGAAGGGGAGAGAGGGGAGACCGATAGAGATGGGAGGGAGAGTGAGGGGACGACGAGAGAGGAGAGGTCGATAGAGGGGGAGGGAGAGAGTGGGGAGGACCAGGGAGAGGGGAGGGCGAGAGAGAGGCGAGTGGGGGAGAACAGAGGGCGAGAGAGGAGCGGGTGAGAGAGGGGAGGGAGAGAGAAGGGTGGACGAGAGCAAGTGAAGGGCGAGAGGGAGGAGAGAGGGAGAGAGGTGAGGGGTTGAGAGGGGGAGAGAAGGGAGGAACAGAGAGGGGAGTGGGAGAGAGGGCAGTGGGTGAGAGCGGAGAGCGAGAGAGAGGGGAGGGGTTAGTGACGGGAGACAGAGTGGAGGGTGTGAGAGGGGATGAGGAGTGAGAGTGGAGGGCGATTGAGAGGGGAGGCAATAGAGAGGATTGGACGAGCGAGAGGGTAGGGCGACAGAAAAGGAAGGGGAGAGTGTAGAGGGGGAGAGAGAGGGGTGGGGGAGAGATGGCGGAGAGAAGGGAGGTTGAGGGGGGACGACAAAGAAGGGACGGCGAATGAGCGGGGAGGGCGATAGAGAGGGGAGGGTGAGCGAGAGGGGAGGGGAGAGAAGAGAGGGAGAGGGTGAGGGAGGGCAAGAGAGAGGGGAGGGCGAGAGGTGAGGGCGAGAGAGAATGGAGGGCGAGAGGGGAGGGCGAGACGGGGGAGGGTGAAAGAATGAGGGGAAGGGAGAGAGGGAAGGGCGAGAGAGTGGAGAGAGAGAGGGGGGTGGGCCAGAGAGGGGATGGCGTTAGAGAGAGGTGGGACAGAGACGGGAGGGCGAGAGGGGGGAGCGTGAGAGAGGGGCGGGTGAGATAATGGGACGGGTGAGAGAGGGAAGATCGAGAGATGGGAGTGGGAGAGAGAGGGAAAGCGGAGAGAGAGGGGAGGGAGAGAGAGGGGAGGGCGAGGGAGAGGTGAGGGCGAGAGAGATGGGTGGGCAAGAAAGAGTGGATGGCGAGACAGGGCAGGGCAAGAGAGTGGAGGGTGAGTGAGGGGAGAGCGAGAGAGAAGGGAGGGAGAGAGAGGGAGTGCGAGAGAGAGGGCAGGGTGCAAGAGATGGGAGGGCAAGAGAGAGCGGAGGGCAAGAGAGAGGGGAAGGGTGAGACATGGGCAGGGCGAGAGTATGGAGGGATGGAGAGGGGAGGGCGAGAGAAGGAAGGGAAGAGAGTGGAGGGGAAGAGAGAGAGGAGGGGTAGAGACAGCGGAGAGATGGGAGGTTGAGAGGCGATCACAGAGAAGGGATGGCGAATGAGAGTGGAGGGCGATAGAGCGGGGAGGGTGAGCGAGATTGTAGGGGAGAGGGAGGAGACGGACAGGGAGCGGAGGGCAAGAGAGAGGGGAGCAGGAGAGTGTGGAGGGCGAAAGAGATGGGCGGGCGAGAGAGGGGGAGGGCGAGAGAGACGTGAGGGTGAGAAAGAGGTGAGGGCAAGAGAGATTGCAGGGCGTGATTGGGAGGGCGAGAGGGGGAGGGCGAAAGAGAGGGGAAGGGGAAAGAGGGGAGGGCGAGAGAGTGGAGGGAGAGAGCGCGGAGGGTGAGAGAGGGGAGAGTGAGAGAGGTGAGGATGGGAAGGATAGGGTGAGATAGGGGTGGGCAAGAGAGAGGGGTGGGCGAGAGAGCGCGGAGGCTGAGAGACGGGAGGGCGAGAGAGGGGAAGGTGATAGAGGGGGAGGGGAAGAGAGGGGAGGGGTCGAGAGGTGGAGAGCGAGAGAGAGCGGAATGCGAGAGAGTGGAGAGTGCGAGAGAGGGGAGGGCGAGAGAGTGGGAAGGGGTTGAGAGGGGAGGGAGAGAGGGGGAGGAAGAGAGAAAGGGGAGAAAGAAAGGGGAGAGAGGGGGAAGTCGAGAGAGGAGATGGCGAGACAGGGGAGGGCGAGAGAGAGAGGTGGGTGAGAGAGTGGAGGGGAAGAGAGAGGGGTGGGTGAGAGACAATGGAGGGCGAGAGACGGGGAGGGCGAATGAGAGATTAGGGTGAGAGAGTGGAGGGAGAGACTGTGTGGGCCAGAGAGGCTAGGGTGAGAGAAGGTGGTGGGACTGATAGGGAAGGGAGAGAGAGGGGAGGGTGAGAGAGGTGAGGGCGAGAGAGGGGAGGGCGAGAGAGGGAAGGGTGAGAGAGAAGCAAGGGCGAGAAAGGGGAGGGCGAGAGAGGGGGAGGTGAAGATAGGGAGGGGAGAGAGAGGGGTGAGGGCGAGAGACAGGTGAGGGTGAGAGAGAGGGGAATGGGAGAGAGGAGAGGGCGAGAGAGTGGAGGGAGAGACGGGGTGGGCCAGAGAGGGGTGGGCGAGAGAGGGGAGGCTGAGAGAGGGGAAGGTGAGAGAGATGGAAGGGCGAGAGAGAGGAAGGCGAGAGAGTGGTAGGCGAAGGGGGGGAGAGAGCGTGTCGAGAGAGAGAAGGGTGGGGCAGAGGGGGAGGGAGAGAGGGGGGTGAGAGAGATGGGAGGGCAAGAGAGGGGAGGGCGAGAAAGGGGATGTTGAGAGAGGGGTAAGCGAGAAGGGGAGGGTGAGAGCGCGGAGGGCGAGAGAGCGGTTGGGACAGAGAAGGGTTGGGACAGAGAGGGGAGGGCAAGAGAGGTGAGGGTAAGAGAGCGGAGGGTGAGAGAGAGGACGGCGAGAGAGGGGGAGGTGAAGAGAGTGGCGAGGAGAGAGTGGATGGCGAGAGAGAAGGAAGGGAGTGAGAGGGGAGGATGAGGGAGAGAGGGGAGCGAGAAAGAGGGGAGGGCGAGAGAGGGGAGAGTGAAAGAGGGGAGGTGAGTGAGGGTTGGGTGAGGAGGGCGAGAGAGGGGAGGGCGAGAGATAGTGGTGGGCGAGAGATAGAGGAGGGCAGGAGATAGGGGAGTGCAAGAGATGGGCAGGATGAGAGATAGGGGAGGGCCAGAGATGGGGGAGGTCGAGAGAGGGGAGGGCGAGAGAGTGGAGTGCGAGAGAGTGGAGTGCAAGAGAGAGTGAAAACGGAGAGAGTAGGGAGGGAGTGGGAGGAAACGGAGAGTGAGGGGAGAGAGAGAGGCAAAGGACAGAGAGAGGGTGGAGGGAGACAGATGGGAGGGAGAGAGAGGGGAAGACGAGAGAGAGAGGGGAGGGCAAGAGAGGGCGAGGGCGAGAGAGGGGAGGGTGAGGGAAGGCGAGAGAGGGGAATTCGAGAGGCAGGGGTGGGCAAGAGATAGGGGTGGGCGAGAAATAGGGGAAGGCGAGAAATAGGGGAGTGCAAGAGATGGGGAGTGTGAGAGATAAGGGAGGGCCAGAGATCGGAGAGGTCGCGAGAGGGGAGGACGACAGAGGGGAGAGCGAGAGAGGGGAGAGCAAGAGAGAGGGAAAGCAGTGAGAGAGGAGTGGGAGATGAAGGGGAGGACAAGAGAGGGGGTGTGAGAGAGAAGGGAGGGTGAGAGAGAGGGGATGGCGAGGTCGAGGGATGGCGAAAGAGTGGGGAGTGCGAGAGAGCGAGAGGAGTGCGAGACAGTGGAGGGCAAGAGAGAGGGGAGGGGGAGAGAGAATGGAGGGCCAGAGAGTGGGGAGTGCGAGACAGGGGAGAGGGTGAGAGGGGAGGGTGATAGAGGGGAGAAGAGAGAGATTTAGGGAGAGCGACGGAATGGCGAAAAATAGAGAAGTCGAGAGAAGGGGAGGGAGGGGGTAGGGCGAGGGAGAGGGGAGGGCGGGGAGGGCAGGGCGAGAGAGTGGAGGGCGAGAGAGGGTAGAGCGAGAGAGAAGTGAGGGATAGAGAGGGCAGTGCTAAAGAGAGGGGAGGGCGAGAGGGAGGGGTGGGCGAGAGAGAGTGGGGGGTGAATATGGAGGTCGAGACAGGGGAGCGCGAGAGAGTGGAGGAAGAGTGAGGGGTGGGCCGGAGAGGGGAGGGCGAGAGAGAGTGGTGGTACAGGGAGTGGAGGGCGAGAGAGAGGTGGAGGAGTGAGGTGAGGGAAAGAGAGGGGGAGTGCGAGAGAGAGGGGAGGGTCAGACGGAGTTATGGTGAGAGAGAGTGGAGGTTGAGAGGATGAGTGCAAGACCAGGGAGGGCGGGAGAGAGTGGAAGAGGAGAGGGGGAGGGTGAGAGAGGTGAGTGTGAGGGAGGGCGTGAGAGGGGAGTGCGAGAGATGGGGGTGGGCAAGAGTTAGGGAGGGTGAGAGATACGGGAGGGCCAGAGATCGGGGACGTCGAGAGAGTGGAGGGCGACAGAGGGGAAAGCGAGGGAGGGGAGAGCTAAAGAGAGGGAAAGCAGTGAGAGAGAGGAGTGGGAGATGGAGGGGAGGGCAAGAGAGGGGATAGCGAGGTCGGGGGATGGCGAAAGAGTGGGGAGAGTGAGAGATTGGAGGACAAGAGAGAGGGGGAGGTCGAGCGAGAATGGAGGGCGAGAGAGAGGGGAGTGCGAGAGAGGGGAGTGGGTGAGTGGGAAGGGTGAGAGAGGGGAGGGAGGGAGAGATTGAGGGAGAGAGATAGGGAGGATGGCGAGAGAGTGAAGGGCGAGAGTCAGAAGGGCTAGAAATGGGTAGGTTGAGAGAAAGGGAGGGAGGGACTGGGGCGAGGGAGAGGGGAGGGAGAGGGAGGGCAGGGCGAGAGAGTGGAGGGCGAGAGAGGGGAGAGCGAGGGACAAGTGAGGGATAGAGAGAGGGGCGGGCGAACATGGAGGGTGAGACAGGGAAGGGCGAGAGAGGGGTGGGTGAGAGATCGGGTGAGAGAGTTGTGGAAGACCGAGGGGTGGGCCAGAGAGGGGAGGGCGAGAGAGCGGGGTGGTACAGCGAGTGGAGGGCGAGAGAAGGGCGGGCGAGAGAGGGATGGGTGAGAGAGAAGAGGGCAAGAGGGGGAGGGCGAGATTGGGAAGGGTGAGAGAGGGGAGGGCTTGAGAGGGGAGGGCGAGACAGAGGGGAGGGTGAGAGATAGGGGAGTGGGAGAGAGAGGGGAAGGAGAGAGAGAGGGGAGGACGGGGTAGAGGGGAGGGCGAAATAGTGGGGAGGGCGATAGAGGCATGCGAGAGAGGAAAGGGCGAAAGTGGAGTACGAGAGAGGGGAGGGCGAGTGAGGGCGAGGACTAGGGAGGTTTGGGTGGGAGAGGGAAGTGCGAGAGAGGGGAGGGAGAGAGATGGGGTGGGCGAGAGATAGGGGAGTTCGAGTGATAGGGGAGGGCCAGTGGTCAGAGAGGGGAGAGAGTGGGGAGGGCGAGAGAGGGGCGGCGAGAGAGGGGCGTGCGAGAGAAGGGTGTGTGAGATAGAGGAGAGCGAGGTGGGCGAGACCGAAAGAGGGGGCGTGAGAAAGGGGAGGGAGAGTGGGGCGAGAGAGGGGAGAGCGAGAGGTAGAGGTGGGAGGGCGTGAGATAGGGGAGTGCAAGAGATGGGCAGGGTGAGAGATAGGGGAGATCCAGAGATTGGGGTGGTCGAGAGAGGGGAGGGCGAGAGAGTGGAGAGCGAGAGAGAAGTGAGGGAGAAAGAGGAGGAGTACAAGAGAGAGGGGAGGGCGAGAGGGAGGTGAGGCGAGTGAGAGTGGAGTTTGAAAGGGTGAGGGCAAGACAGGGGAGAGCGGGAGAGAGGGTAAGGGGAGAGAGGGGAGGCTGAGAGAGGGAGGGTGAGCGAGGGCGAGAGAGTGGAGTTGGAGAGATAGGGGTGGGGAAGAGATGAGATGGGCGAGAGATAGGGTAAGGCGAGAGATAGGGGAGTGCAAGAGATGGGGAGGGTGAGAGATAGGGCAGGGCAAGAGATCGGGGAGGTCGAGAGAGGGGAGGGCGACAGAGGCGAGAGCAAGAGAGGGGAGAGCGAGAGGGGCGAGAGCGAGAGATGGGAGAGTGGGAGAAGGGTGTGCGAGAGAGAGGAGAGCGAGAGAGGCGAAAGTGGAAGAGGGGAGCATGAGAGACGGAACGGTGTGAGGGGTTTGAGAGAGGGGAGGGCGAGAGATAGGGTTGGGCGAGAGATGTGATGGGCGAGAGATAGAGGTAGGCGAGTGATAGTGGAGGGCAAGAGATTGGGAGGCCCGGAGATGGGGAGGGCCAGAGATCAGGGAGGGGAGCAAGTGGGGGCCAAGAGAGGGGAGAGCAAGAGAGGGGAGTGCAAGAGAGAGGGAAAGCGGAGATGGAAGGGAAGGAGTGAAAGGGACGGCAAGAGAGAGAGGTGAGAGAGAGAGAAGGGACGGCGAGAGAGAGGGTAGGGTGGGAGAGGGGGATGGCGAGAGAGTGGGGAGTGCGAGAGACAGCTGTGTGCGATAGAGGGGGAGGGCGAGAGAGAGGGGACGGCGAAGGAGGGGAGGGAGAGTGAGGGGAGGGAGAGGGAGAGTGGGGGGCAAAAGAGAAGAATGGTGAGAGAGGGAAGGGCGAGAGATGAGGAGGGCGAGAGAAGGGGAGGGAGAGAGGGGGAGGGATGAGAGAGGGGATTGCGAGAGAGACAGGAGGGCGAGAGAGTGTGGAGGGCGAGAGAGGGGTGGGCAAGACAGGGGGACGGTGAAAGAGAGGGGAAGGCGTGAGAGGGGAGAGGGAGAGAGTGGATGGAGAGAGAGGGGAGGGCAAGAGAGAGGGGTGGGACAGAGAATGGAGGGCAAGAGAGTGGAGGGGGAGAGAGGGAAGTGTGAGAGAGGGGAGGGCGAGAGGGGGAGGGCGAGAGAGGGGAGGGTAAGAGAGAGGGGAGGACGAGAAAGAGGGGAAGGGAAGAGATAGGAGGGTTAGAGAGGGGAGGGCGAGAGAGAGGTGAGGGAGAGAGAGCAGAACGAGGGAGAGTGGAGGGGAGAGAGAGGGGAGTGTGAGAGGGGGAGGGTGAGAGAGGGGATTCGAGAGAGGGGAGGGTGAGAGAGTGGGGAGGGTGATAGAGAGGGGTGCGCGAGAGAGGGGAGGGCGAGAGAGGGGAGGGCGAGAGAGGGGAGGGCAAGAGAGGAGAGGGCGAGAGAGACGGGCAACGATAGGAGCAAGGGGAATAGAGAGGAGGATGTAGGGGAGGGCGAGAGAGAGGGGAGAGAGTGAGAACGAGGGAGAGAGGAGGGTGAGAGAGAGGGAGGTGGGAGTAGTGGCTGAGAGAGGAGAGGGTGAGAGGGGGAGGGAAGGTTGGACAGGAGCGAGGGAAGGGCGAGAGGAAGGAGAGGATGGAGGGGAATGGGTTAGACGGTTTAGAGGAGGAGGAAGTGAGAGGAGAGCGAGAGAGGGGGAGGTGGAGAGAGAGCATGAGACAGAGAATGGGGGCGAGAGCGGGGTGGCGAGAGATGGGTGGGTGAGAGAGAGGAGGGTGAGAGATGGGAGGGTGGGAGAGGGGAGAGCAAGAGAGGAAAGAGTGAGTGAAGGAAGTGCGAGGGAGGTGAGGGGAAAGAGGGGAGTGGGATAAAGGGGATGGTGAGAGAGCGGCGAGGGAGAGAGCGGGGAGGCCGAGGGAGAGGGGAGGGTGAGAGAGTGGGGAAGGCGAGGGAGAGGAGGGTGAGACAGTGGAGGGCGAGTGAGGGGGAGGGCAAGAGAGAGGGGAAGGGCAGAGAGGGGAGGGCGAGAGAGTGGTGTCAGAACGAGAGGTGGGCCAGAGAAGGGAGTGTGAGAGAGAAGAGTGTGACAGAGAGGGAAGGCAAGGCAGGGGAGGACGAGAGTGTGGAGGGCGATATTGGGAAGAGTGAGAGAGGAGAGGGCGAGTGAGGGGAAGGCGAGAGAGAGGGGAGAGTGAGAGAGGGGAGTGGGAGAGAGAGCAGGGGGTGAGAGAGGGAGTACGAGGAAGAGGGGAGTGCAAGACAGTGGGGAGGGCGAGAGAGGAATGTGAGAGAGTGGAGGGCGAGAGAGAGGAGTGAGAGAGAGGTCTGCGCAAATGAGGGGGAGTGCGAGAGAGGGGTGGGTGGGAGAGGGGAGGCCGAGAGAAGGGAGGTAGCGACAGAGGAGGGCGCGAGATAGGAGGGCGAGAGAGGGGAGGTCGAGAGAGAGGAGAGCGAGAGGGACGAGAGCGAAGGATGGGAAGAAGGTTACCTCAGATTACAACAGGATCTTGACCAGATGGGCCAATGGGGTGAGAAATGGCAGATGGAGTTTAATTCAGATAAATGCGAGATGCTCCATTTTGGAAAGCAAATGTTTGCAGGACTTACACACTTAATGGTAAGGTCCTAGAGAGAGTTGCTGAACAAAGAGACCTTGGGGTGCAGATTCATTGCACCTTGAAAGTAGAGTCGCAGGTAGATAGGATAGTGAAAAAGGCGTTTAGTATTCTTTCCTTTATTCGTCAGAGTATTGAGTACAAACGTTGGGAGGTCATGTTGTGTACAGGACATTGGTTAGGCCACTGTTGGAATATTGCGTGCAATTCTGGTCTCCTTCCTATCGTAAAAATGTTGAGAAACTTGAAAGGTTCAGAAAAGATTTACAAGGATGTTTTGAGGGTTGGATTATTTGAGCTGTAGGGAGAGGCTGAACAGCATAGGGCTGTTTTCCTTGGAGAATCGGAGGCTGAGGGGTGATCCTATAGATGTTTACAAAATTATGAGGAGCATAGACAGGGTACATAGACAAAGTCTTTTCCCTGGGGTGTGGGAGTCCAGAACTAGAGAGAGTTTTAGGGTGAAAGGGGAAAGATATAAAAGAGACTTAAGGGCAACTTCTTCACAAAGAGGGTGGTACGTGTATGGAATGAGTTGCAAGAGGAAGTGGTGGAGGCTGGTACAGTTGCAACATTTAAGAGGCATTTTATAAGGTATTATGAATTGGAGGCGTTTGGAAGGATATGAGCCAGGTGTTGGCAGGTCGGACGAGATTGGGTTGGGGTCTCTGTTCATCATGGAAGGGTTGGACCGAAGGGTCTGTTTCCTTTCTTTACATCTCTATGACTCTATGACTATGCCTCTAAGACCCTCTGTCTGTGCCTATCAGTCTGCCTGCCTCTAACCTATCTCCATCAACATCCCTATCTCCAGAATCTACGCAGCTCCGTCTCTCTCTGTAAATTCCTCCAATCCGCAAACCACTTTGTCCCACTGAGGTTCTTGACCAGATGTAACTCTGTTTAACTCGAACATCCTCGAGCCTCTGTAACCTCTATCCATCTGTTCAATCCCCCACGACTGAGGAATGACTCCCTGCATTCGCTATAAAGGAGATGGAATGACAGTGAACAGATATGATCGAACTGTCATTTAGGAGATGTTGCTGCAGAATTGCCATTGCAGGGAAGTGAATACTGAAGGGTTTTGTGGGATCGAGGCAGGCTAGGCAAAAAGCTAACAAGTTGTAAAGAAAGGATGAGATGACCACAGTAATGAGACATTCATGTGGAAGTGAAGATCAAAATTTGGAGTCTTATCTAAGTGGAGCTGAGAATAAACAAGCAGCAGCCCTTAGCAGGAATTCTTTGAAAGGAACCAACCAGTGATGGTCATGTCAGTATTGTTACAGTCAGGATACTGAATGTACTTGTAGCAAGGGCAGGAGAGTAAATGTCTCCATCCCGACTGGATAACTAATGAGTATCAGGGCTTTAATGGATGGAATCCTGGATTGTGTACGAGATGTTTTCTATAAGATCACATCAAGGATCCATCAACAAAATTGTCTTTTGTAGATAAAATGCTATGTAATAATACATATCTAGTAATCCCATTATAAAGGTGTTTTGTGAGTCGAGCCCCATAATGTTAGGCAGTAAAAATTGAGTTTGAGTTCCGACCATGAGATGGAGGAGCGGAATTAGGCCATTTGGCCCTTTGAGTATGCTCTGCCCTTCAGTCAGATCATGGTTGATCTGATGAATCTCTACTCTATTTACCTGCCTTTTCCACAAAACCCTTGTTTGCCTGATTAATTAAAACCTGACCATCTCTGCTGTAAATACGCTTAATGACCCAGCCTCGACTTCATCCTGCAGTCAGGAATTCCCACAGAGTCACTACCTTCTGAATGGAGATATTCCTCCTCATCTCCATCTTAAACGAATGATCCCTTGCTGGGATTTTATTCTCTCTGGTTGCAGATTCTCACACCACTGAAATGAAAGTAAGCGACAGTGATAATTATTGCAGATGACATGAAAATTGATGGAGTTGAGGTTAGTGAGCAAGGAGATCCGAGGTTGCAGGAAGTTTCAGGTCAGTTGGAAAGATTTGCAGCGAAATGGCAAATAGAGTTTAAGCTGGACAAGTGTGAGATCGTCAAGTTCAAGAAGAAAGTTAGGATACTGAGGGACATTGATATACAGAAGTATCTTGGTGCAAGTCAGTAACTCCCTGAAAATGGCAACAGAAGTGTTTCAGATGGGAAAGAAAGCAAATGGAGCACTGACCTTCATCGGTCACAATGTTGGGTATAGTGGTTTGCATCTGATGTTGTAATTGTACAAAACCTCTGTTCGGCCACATTTGGAGTACTGCGTGCAGTTCTCATCGCCACACAATAGGAAGGATGTGGAGGCTTTGGAGAGGGTACAAAAGGTGTTTATCAGCACGTTGCCCGTGTTAGGTTTTTGAAGGGAGTGTTAGGTAAAAGAGGAAATTTAACAAAGTTGGATTGTTTTGTGAGAGTATCAGAAGCCGACAGGAGACCAGGTACAGGAAAATAAAATTAGGACGGGGCAGATCATGTGGATAGTCGGAATCTCTTTTCCAATGTGTAAGTTTCAAATATTAGAGCACATAGATTTAAGCTGAGAAAGACGAAGTTTAAACGAGATATGTGAGGCACGTTTTTCTAACGTAGAGAGTGGAAGTTACTGAGGTAGGTCGGAGAAGCAGAAATATGAGCAAAGCATTGAAGTGGCATTTAGACAGAAACATGAACAGGCAGAGAATAGAGGGATATGGACCATGTGCAGGTAGATGGGACTAGTTTAGAATAGCATCATGGTCAGCACAGCCATGGTGGGCCGAAGGGCCTATTACTATGCTCGACTGCTCTGTTTTCTAACTTCTCAGCATCTAACCTTTCAAAGCCTCCCAGAATCTTGAATGTTTCATTCAACTTCTCTCTCATGTTTTCTGAACGGCAATGGGTTCAACCTCAGTCTAATCCACCTCTTCCCATTAGAAAATCCCTCCATTCACAGGATCAGCCGAGTGACCCTTCTCTGGTCTACCTCCAATGTGACAATGTCGTTCCTTAGCGCACTCAGAGTGCTCTTCATATTCTAGTGTGGTCTGATTGTACCTTACCCTAGATCTCCCTTTGTAATAAATGCCAGTATTTGATTTGCCTTCTCTATTACCTGATGACCCTGTCAGCTACCACTTCCATCTTGATAAGCAAGAACTCCCACAACCCTTTCTGCTGTCAGTCTGAAACCAAATAGTGTTAGCCTGACAGTAAGTCAGGAATGTGCAGAAATGTGTTAGAAAGGATATGTCAATAAAAAATAACTGGACCCTTAGAAACACATTTTATAAGAGAATTTGTTATTGAGCCTGTTGGATTTTGTTTGTTGGTGTGAATATAAATGGCAGAGTAGATAAGGGTGTCGGAGATGTGTGGTGGTACAGAGGTTATGGATTACTTGAATTATCAGAAGCCTTTGCACAAGTTTCAAGAAGGGCTAATGAGTAACTTCGTAGAGAATAGGGCCCGTTAAAGATCAATGAAGTCACCTATGTGTAGAACCTGAGGAGATGGGTGAGATATTAGACAAAATAGTGTTGTAAGAATTTACTGTGCAGAAAGAATCGGAAGCTCAGGAACTTGGGGAAACAAATAGTGATGTCTTGGAAAGAATGCTCAACTGAAACGAGGAAGTGCTGGAGTCGTAAAACAAATAAAGGTTGATCCTAGAACATTGTTGGAAGCTAGGGAAGAGATTGCAGTGTCCCTAACAGAGATATTTACATTATCAACAGACACAGTGAGGTGTCGGAAGACTGTAGGGCGGCTAATGATGTTCCATCACATCAGGCTGCAGAGAAAAGCCGGGAGATTACAGCCCCGTGAAGGCAAAGTTGTTCGAGGAGCTTCTGAGAGAAAGGAGCAACGTATATTCGGAAGGGCACGGGCTGATTAGAGATAGTCAGCATGGCTTTGTGAGCGGATAACAATGTTTCACAAACCGGATTGACTCTTCAAGGAAGTGGAGACAGTGAGGTCTGCAGATGCTGGAGATCAGACTTGAGAGGGTGTTGCTGGAAAATTACAGCAGGTCAGGCAGCATCTGAGGAGCAGGAAAATCGACATTTCAGGCCGGAGCCCTTCATCGGGAATGAGGAGGTTGCCAGATCTGGATGAAGGCAGAGCAGTCAATGTTGTCCAAATGGACTTCAGCAAAGCATTTGACAAGTTTCTAAGGGATGTAGAAGTCATGGGGAAGAAGGAAGCTGACTTATGGTTGATGGAGCAAGAATCAAATAGACCTCTAGAGGGTTACATGGGGCAGCACGTTGTCTCCGTGGTTAACACTGCTGTCTCATAGCACCAGGGACCTGATTTTGATTCCAGCCCCCGACGACTGTATATGGAATTTGCATGTTCTCCCATTGTCGGTGTCTGTTTCCTCCCGGTACTCCGCTTTCCACTGACAGAAAAAAATGTGCAGGTTAGGTGAATCAGCCATGCTAAATTATCCAGAGTATTCAACGATGAAAAGGACTGATACATGTTTACAGGTTGATGTTAAGAAGGAGGATGTGCTGAGAATTTTGTAAAAAATAAGAATCGATAAACCTGCTGCATCCACAGTCACGACAGGAAGCGAAGGAAGAGATTGTTGCGCCTTTGGCGATGATCTTTGCACCCTCACTGTCTACTGGTCATACCAGATTGTTGGAGGCAGGAAAATGTTATTCCCTTTTTCAGTAAAGGGAATAGGGACAATCTTTAGAATTACAGAACTGTCAGACTTATGTCTGTGGTGTACAGATTATTAGGGAGGACTGTGAGAGACAGGATTTATGATTCATAGTTTGATTAGAGATAGTCAGCATGGCTTTGTAAGGGGCAGGTCATGCCTCACAAATCTTATTGAATACTTCGAGAATGTGACACAACACGTTTATGGATCAGTCAGAAATTACGGAGGCATGGGATACAGGGAAACCTGTCTTTCTGGATACAGAAGTTGGAGCTCAGAGGTTGATGAAGGATGGAAAGTATTCAGCCTGGAGCTCGGTGACCAGTGGTGTTCTGCAGGGATCAATTCCAGGAAGTCTGAGGTTTTGTCTGTTTCAATGGAATGTCCTTTTGCTGCATGTTTTACACTGTACTTCAAATATTTTCCACTGTTCATTTACAGACACGTATTTCTGTTTGTTTAGCCTGCTTACCTTGGTCAGTTCTCCTCTCAAACTCATTTCATTGGCTGTTTTTGTTTCTCACCGTAGCTTGTCCTTTTTGTGATTCACTTTAAAACAATAGACAACCAGTGGTTCCTAAAATGAGCTGCACACTAACAGGAACATGCTGGCGTTGAACACTCAATTTTTCTCACTTTTAAAATATTCTTATTTGCCGACTTCTCTTTCCCTGCAAATAGACACACCAATCACATTTTCAAAGTTCCTGGTTAAGACTATCAAGATTGGTCTGGCCCCATTTTATAACTTGAACTTGTGGACCCGGCCAGTCCTTTTCCATCGCTATTTTCAAACTAATAGAACTGTGGTCACTTTGGCAAAATTCTTTCTCACTAACACCTCAGTCCCTTTCCCTACTTTGTTTCCCATAAGAGCCTGGGATACATTTCATTGGACACTGGGGGATTATCCACCTTTATGCCTGTGAAAATATTTAATACCCCCTCCTTATTGGTCGACACATGTTCGAGAACCTCACCATCCTCAACTGAAATCCTTGGCTACAATGCCTTTCTCCTGTGTGAATAAGGACGGAAGGCATTTATTGAAGACCTCACCTGCTTCCTCTGGCTCCATGTGCAGATTGTTCCTTTGGTTTCGAACATGAGCAACCCTCGAACTATACTGATCAAATACCTTGTAGCCTTTCCTTAAAGGTATCTGCCAAGGATATTTCATGTCCATTCATTGACCCTCAATTTGAAGGACCCCCTTGCACTTTCTATACATTTGAAGGGTTTTGCCTATTTTTTCGCAGTGTACATCTTTATCCAGCTCACGGTATCACTTGATCAGTATTCGCTGGAGTTACTGCCTTTGACATTCACTCATCGGGGACCAAACCTTTCCTGAATTCTCACTGTACCACTTTAACATACTTCCTTTTTCCGAATATGAGCCCAACTACAAATAGTTCCTCCCAGTCTGTGTTTGCCAGGTGCTGTGTCATGATCGTGATAATGCCCAGTGACAGTGATATTTTAACAATTGGGGGCTTCTCCAAATTTGGCCTCTTCACATCTGCACTATTTTTATCTCTTTCCAAAATAACTTTGAAACTTAGTGTTATGTCCACTATCCCCAAAACGCTACAAAAATCATTAGGTGTGTCATCTTGTCCAGCACATCCAATCCTTACCAACCTACCTGAAGCCTCTCCAGCACATGATATCACTGTAACCTTCTGCAGTCCCCACAGCACTTCTCCATCCTTTCATACAGCACAGCATTACCTCTAACCATTCAGAAATTACAAATGCATGGGACACGGAAACATATCTCTCCGCACACATATGGTTCCCTTGGAGCCCAGTGCAATGTGATTGTTTTAATTTAATCGTGGGATGTGGGTGTATCTGGCTGGTCAGCATTTGTTGCTCAGACCTAGCTGCCCTTGAGCTGAGTAGCTTGCTTGGCCATTTCAGAGGGCAATTGAGAGCCAAATACTTTGCTGTGGGTAAGTCGTGCAGCACATGTGAGGATGGGCAGATATCCTTCTCTGAAGAACAAGTGCCTTTTTGATGAACAAAGGTTATTTTCGACATCAGCAATGGTTTCATGCTTACCCATGGATTGTTAATTGCAATTTTTAAAAGTTATTGATTTAAAATTACACCATTTCAGATGGTGGGATTCAAACCTGACTCCCTTGAACATTGGCTGAGGTTTTGGATACAATAATACCACTTTGCCATCACTTCACCTGCTCACAGGTTACTCATCCCTGACAAGGTATACCAGTGCACCATGAAGCTAAACCCATTCTTCATATACAACGTTTTGATCCTCACACCTTCCTGCACTCTGATGATATCACTCAGTATCTCTCCATGTGATATCCCTCTGTCAATGCCTCTCGCTCTTGCAGCTTCTCCAGATCCT
The DNA here is from genome assembly GCF_047496795.1 of Chiloscyllium punctatum. Classification (NCBI taxonomy): domain Eukaryota; kingdom Metazoa; phylum Chordata; class Chondrichthyes; order Orectolobiformes; family Hemiscylliidae; genus Chiloscyllium; species Chiloscyllium punctatum. The sequence continues at coordinate 26,040,563 of NC_092785.1, read as the reverse complement.
GAGCTAACAAAATTATCCACTCCAGAGAGACACAGCAGCAAAGGCCAGGGATGGAGACTGGGATTTTCCATATCTCTGTGGGACTCAGTGCCATTCACCATGTGTAATCCTCACTACATCAGTCTAATTTCCCGTTCTGTCTTTTCCTCTGTCTCCTGTAGGTTCTCAGGTATTTCCTGACTCAGTGGACTTCCCAGCTTCTGGGTGTGTCGTCCATCACCACATTGAAGATGGTTGGTCAGCCAGAGAGACAAAGGGTAGGGAGGTCTGGGTCTTCCAATAAATCCTGCAGTGAGGTAAGATCACTCACAGTGAACAGAGCAGAGAGCAATGAGAGAGCTCTAAACATTGACAAACAATACTTGACACAGGTACAGTGTTGGAGGGGGAGCAAAGTACAGACACACTCCAGGCTCAATCCCCACCCCTACTGTAAGTTCTGTTGTACTGAGACTCACTTTTCTGCAACACTGTATCTGTGGCATGTCTTGTGGACCAGTGTCTTCAATAATTTTAACTACTATAAGAGTTCCATTTCCAGTAACCTCCTCCCTTCCTGATAGTCACTACACATAATTGAAATATACTGCATTCCAGACTACCAGCCCAATCGCAGGAACTTGCTTCAGTGTCTATAACATGCCTTATCTCGATTAGTCTCCTCCTCCAATACCTGGAACAGTGTCATGCAGCATGGAATCCGTTCCTTCGATCCAACTAGCCCATGCTGATCAGAGTCCCTGAATGAGTCACGTTTCCCTGCATATGAGACAAATCCCTTCAAACCTTCTCCTCTGTCTGTACCTGCCAAAATGTCATTCACATGTTGTTATTGTACTTTTTTCTATCACTTCCCCGTAAGCTCATTCCATACGTGCACCATCCTCTGTGTGAAAAATCTTCTCCTCTCATCCCTTTTCAGTTTTTTTCTCTCCCATCTCACACTTATGCCCTCTAGAAGACAACATAGAACATGGAAGCGCGGTACAGGCCCTTCGGCTCTCGATGTTGCGCCAACCTGTGGAACCAATGTGCAGCCCATCTAACCTTCTCTATTCCATTCTCATCCATATGCCTGTCCAATGACCGTTTAAATGTGCTTAAAGTTGGCGAGTCTACTACTGTTGCAGGCAATGAATTCCATGCCCCTAATATTCTGAGTAAAGTACCTACCTCTCGCAACTGTCCTATATCTATTTATTAATATTAATATTTTCCTAAATTTAAAGCTATCACCCGTCTTGCTCGGCATCGCCAACTGAGGTAAAAGGCTCTCACTGTCCAACCTATCCAACCCTCTGATAATCTTGTATGTTTAAATTAATTGGTCTCAAACGTCTTCTCCTCAACAAAAACAGATTCAAGTCACTCACCCTGAGTCATAAGACCTTCTCTCCAGACTTGGTAAAACCCTAGTAAATCACCTCTGAACCCTTTCCAAATCTTTCACATCCGTCCTCTAATACGGTGACCTGAGCCATAAGTAACACTCCAAATGTGGACGCACCAGCGTTTCGTACAGCTGCAGCACTATCTCATGGTTCCGAAACTTCATGATTGTCCCAATAAAAATCACACGCCGAATGCCTTCCTAACAACCCTATCAACCTGGGTGGCAACTTTCAAGGATCTATGTACATGGACAGAGAGATGTCTCTGTTCATCTACACCACCAAGAGTATTACAATTAACCCAGTACTCTATGTTTCTGTTCCTTCTTCCAAAGTAAATCACCTCACACTTTTCCACATTAAACTCCATTTGCAAAATCACAGTCCAGTTCTGCAGCTTATCTATGCTTCTCTGTAACCTACAACATCCTTCGTCACTATCCACAACTCGACCGACCTGAGTGTTATCTGCAAATTTGCTAACGCATTCTTCAATGCCCTCACCCAAGTCATTTGTATAAATGACAAACAATAATGGTTCCAAAACAGATCCTGGCAGTTCCAAATATTAAGTGAACTCTAGCATGAGTATTTCACTTCAACAACGACCCTCTGTTTTCTTTCAGCGAGCCAATTATCCAATCCTAACAGCAAAAATCACCCTCAATCCCATGCCTTTGTATTGTCTGCTATAGCCTACCGTGGGAAACCTGAACAAACGCCTTACTGTAATCTATATACACACCAACTGCTTTACCCTCATCCACCTCTTTGGTCACCATCTCAAAGAAGTCAATATGGTTTGTGAGGCATGACCGACCCTTCAGAAAACCATGCTGACTATCACTAATCAACTTATTCAACTTCAGCTGATTATAAATGCTACCTTATACAAGCCTTCCCAACACTTTACCCAGAGTCGAAGTCAGGCTCCGGGTCTATAATTACTCAGGGTTGTCTCTATTTCCCTTCTTGGACAAGGGGACAACATTTGCTGTCCTCCAGTCTTCTGGCACGATTCCTATACACACTGATGTCTTAACGATAAAAGCCAAAGGCTTGGCAGTCTCCTTCCTGGCTTTCCAGAGTCCAAAGATAAATCCATTCTGGCCCAGGGGACTGTTTTTCTACACTTCCCAGAATTGCTAACACCTTCTCTTTCTGCACTTCAATCCCATCTAGTTATGGACTCCACTACCCTGCGGTAAAGACGTTGGCTAATCAACTTACCTGTGCCCTTTATGGTTTTCACCCCTCGGCCACCTAAACCCAGTGGAAATGCGAAAGACAATGACACAAATATCCCTGTTCAATCCCCTGCCAATACTTTGTCACAATATTTTGGGACACACTTGTTTAGGTCCTAGGGCTTTCTCTACCTTTGTGTTCTAAGACCTCTTCTGTAATAGGGACTCTTTACAAGCCATCACTGTTTGTTTCCCTTTGTTTGCTAGTCATTGTCTACAGTACGTTCTGACGTGAAATGGTCATTTAGGATCTCGCCCAGCTCCTGTGATTCTACACTTGAATGGTCATATTTATCCATATTCTGACCCTAATAATCTTCTGTTGTTAATGTACTTGTAGACTCTCTTTGGATTTTCCTCAGCCTGATCTGCCAGAGCTTTCTGTGGTCCCCTTTGAGACCTCCTCATTTCCCTTTTAAGTGAATTACTCCACCCGCAATGTTCCTCAATGGATTCCCTTAATCCAGCTGGCTCTATGTGATACGTGCCCCCTTTTCTTGACCAGAGCCTTAATAAACCCAAGTCATCCAGTGTTTCCTACTTGTGATCGGCATTGTCCTTCAGACTAACAGGAATATGCTGGCCCTGAACTCTCATTTTATTTCTCTTTTGAAAGCTTCCCACCTGCCTCACGTCCCTTTACCTGCGAATACCCTCAATAATCAATTGTTAAAACCTCTGGACTGCAGGGAGATTTGCCAGTGTTATGCAGGGAGGATTTAAACTAGTTTGACAGGGGGTTTGGACTCTGAATAAGAGAGGTACCATCGATCAGTCAAGGGAAAAATGCATCAGCCATCGAGAGCAAGTTTCCTATCCAGAATATCCCAGGGCACAGTCAAGGAAGGGAAAATACTTCTGGTTTAAAGGGCATTCTTTTTTTAGATTAGATTACTTACAGTGTGGAATCAGGCCCTTCGGCCCAACAAGTCCACACCGCCCCGCCAAAGCGTAACCCACCCATACCCCTACATCTACATTTACCCCTTACCTAACACTATGGACAATTTAGCATGGCCAATTCACCTGACCTGCACATCTTTGGACTGTGGGAGGAAACCGGAGCACCCGGAGGAAACCCACGCAGACACGGGGAGAACGTGCAAACTCCACACAGTCAGTCGCCTGAGGCGGGAATTGAACCCGGGTCTCAGGCGCTGTGAGGCAGCAGTGCTAACCAATTCAATACACGAGGCCTGACTGGTAAGGCAGACAAGCTCAGATCATGGACTGACTCTGGGGACTGGGATATTATTGCCATAACAGAAACATGGCTGAGACAAGGGCTGGAGTGGCAGCTCAGTCTTCCGGCATACGTAAGCTACAGGTGGGAGAGAGGGGCAAGTAAGTGAGGAGGAGGAGGAGCTGCACTTTTGTTAAGGGAGGATATAACAACTGTACTTAGAGAGGATACTCTTTTCGGCGTGATCAAATGAGGTCATATGGTGAAAAGTTAGAAACAGAAAGGGGATGGTTAGTCTGCTGGGATGGTGTTCCAGACCCCCAAATAACCAGCGGGTACTAAAGGGGCAGATGTGGAGAGAGATTGCAGGTACCTATAGAAATAATACAGTAGTATTGGTTGGAGATTTCAACTTCCCCTTTATTGACTGGGCCATCCAGAGTGTAAAAGGCCCGTATGGGGTGGAGTTTATCAAATGTGTCCAATGAAGCTTTATATATCAATATGGAGAGGGCCCCACTCTACTCAGACAGGTGCAAAACTGGACTTCCCCTCAGAAACCGAGGTCAGGCAAGTGACTGAATAGTCAGTCGGAGAGCACTTTGGGTCCAGTGAACACAACTGTCTTATTTTAACAAAGTTATGGAAAAAGATCAGACATGTCCACAGATTAATGTCTTTAACTGGAGCAGGGACAGGTTTGGGGACATTAGGCAGGATCGAGCAGCTGTCGATTGGGTGAGTTAAAAATCACACAACACCAGGTTATACTCCAACAGGTTTATTTCAAAGCACTAGCTTACGAAGTGCAGGTGATGATTCTAAAATATGAAAACTAAAGTAATTGTGTTTGGTATTACATCCCATGACACTGTTATCCTGTTGCTATAAATTCTGTGCCTTATGATTGGGCTCCACAACCACCTGATGAAGAAGGAGCGCTCTGAAACCTAGTGCCTCCAAATAAACCTATTCCACTGTAAGCTGGTGTTGTGTGATTTATAACTTTGTACACCCCCGTCCAACATAGACTCCTCCTCATCATGCTCCCATCAACTGGGTGAGTCTGTTTGAAGGAAAAGGAATAATTGACAAATGAGAGGCTTTTAAAAGTGTGATCTCAAGAATCCAGGGCCAATGCGTCTCTGTTAGAGGTTGAAGGGAAAAGCTGGCAGGTTTAGCCATCCCTGGCTCATGAGGGATACTGAGGCTCTGTTCAAGAAAAAGAAAACAGCATACATTGTCTTCAAATTTTCTATATCTACGTAAGCTCTTCCAGTCCTAAAGACAAGATCACTTGCTGGAGACTCGACAATCCTTTCAGGTGCCTGCAGCATTCCCGATCTGCAGAACCCACTAAAAGCCTGTGATTCTCACAATCCAGTTCCGACAAGACTCACTATTTGTGTGACATCCTCCTGTCGCCAGCACCAACCCTATCAATATAAGTTCTTCCTGTATCTCCATGCATTTACTCATCTCCATAATCTTCTCCAGCTCTTACACCCCTATCTGTAGAAACTTCACCCTCCCCTATAACCCTTCCCCCTTTGACCAAAATGGAGGAGGTTACTAATGCTCCCTTATCTGTGAAACTGTCTCCAACCAAAATTACTGCCCTTGTGGAAAATCTGTCAGACACCACACCTCCATATCTAAATAATCTGCAGAAGTAAACCTTCCTATATCTATAAACATCTTCAGTCACGACTACCCTCCATATCTCTGTTTGATCCTCCAGTCTATACAATCCACCTAATCTTTGTCATCTGCTCCATTCACTGCACTCTGGGGGAAAAAAAAACAGCTTCATGCTATCCACCTTGTGTGTACATCCCATGATTTTGTAGACCTCAATCAGGTCCCCAGTCAACCTTTGTCTTTCTAATGAAAATAATCTGAATCTATTCAAACTTTCATCAAAGCTAGCCCCTTCCATTCCAGACAACATTCGGGTGAACATCCTCTGCACCCTCTCCAAAGCAGCCACATCCTTTTGGTAATGTGGTGAGCAGAACTGCATGTAATATTCCAAATGTTGTCAAACCAAAATCCAATACAACTGTAACATGACATGCCAACTCTTTTACTCAATATCCCATCCAGTGAAGGAAAGCATGCTGTATGCCATCTTGATCACTTTACTGAACTGCGTTGTCACCTTCAAGGAACCTGAATACCCAGATCCCTCTGTACGTCAGATTTCCCCATGACTTTTCCATTCAGTTTGCTCTTGAATTGGATCTTCTGAAATGATTCATCTCGCATTTGCCTGCATTGAACTCCCCATTTGCCATTTCTCTGCCAATCTCTCCAATCGATCTATACACTGCTGTATTCTCTGACGGTCGTCTTCACTCTCTGTTACTCCATCAATCTTAGTGTCATCTCCTAACTTGGTAATCAGGTAACCGATACCTTCCTCCAAATCATTTATGTATATCACAAACAACAGTGGACCCAGCACGGATCCCCGTGGAACACCACAGGGCACAGGACTCCATTTTGAGAAATTCATTTTACTCTCATCCATGTGCATATCCAAAAGTTAATTAAATGTCCCTAATGTAACTGTCTGTACCACCAACACTGGCATTGCATTCCACATACTCACCACTCTCTATGTAAAGTACCTACCTCTGACATCTCCCATAAACCTTCCTCCAATTTTATTAAAATTATGCTCCATCGTTATAGCTATTTTCTCAATGGGAACATTCTCGGGCTATCCACTCTATGTATCCCTCTCATCATCTCGTCCATCTCCATCTAGTCAGCTCTCATCCTTTTTCATTCCAATGAGAAAAGCCCTGGCTTCCCCAACATTTCTTCATTAGACCTACCCTCCAATCCAGAAAACTTCCTGATAAATCTTTTCTGCGCCGTCTTCAAAGCTTCAACATCTTTCCTATAATGAGTCGAATAGAACATAACACAATATTCCAAGAGTGGACTAACCAGGGCTATATGGAGCTGCAGTCTCACGTCACAGGTCTTAAACTCAATCCCCTTGTTAATGAATGCTAAGACATCGCACGCCTTCTTACCACCCCTTTCAACACGGCTGGTATCTTTGAAGGATCTATGGACGTGGACGCCAAGATTCTTCTGTTATTCCACACCACCAAGAATCTTGCCTTTAACCCTGTTGAGGTTATCAGCAGACACCTTCAATCTTAAACCCTCCCTGCTTTGGTACCTTCCTCCAGTCCCCATAAAACCCATAAACTGTGAAACGTCTTCCCGTCCCTACAATCCTCCTTAGCTCTGTAACCTCCTTTATTGGCGTGAACCCTCAAAATTACCGAAGCCAATTTTAGCCACTTCAATATTACTAATAACTGTAAAATCCTCCAGTCCTGATATCCCTCCCTAACTCTAACCTCCACCATCCTCTAGTGACCTTCTGGGGAACATTGCAGAGGAAGGAAGAGTTTTAGATTCCAGGTCATGTTATGAGGTAGGAAAGGGTGAAGAACGTGGAGGATGGTACAAATGTAGGAGAGGATAGGGATCCTGAAGCAGGTTAGAGGGAGCGAGATTCATAGAACCTGCAGGATGGGACCGGGAATGGGTTGTGGAATCTGAAGGATATTGTATTCTGAATGACTGATTTATTTTTGATTAGAATATTGGGCCGATCTTGGTGACCTAATTTTGGAGATGTTTACCAGAATAGCTGTGCACAGCTTCAGATTGCCAGGCTGGGAGATGTGAGTTCCGATGTGAATCTAGTTGCCCATTCTGTCTGTGTGCCTGATACTGACCTGGTGCTGCTCTGGTAGAAAGCACTCTCCGTGCATCTGATGACCTTCAGATCTACAGGACTGACCAGAGCTCGTCTCATCAAAGCCTTCTTTTAGAATGTGCTTCATTTTTTCATTATTTCCACATGGCAGTTTCGTCAGATGCATGAATCGGGGATTGGGAGAATGAAACCTTTATTATTGGAAGATGGGATGCCTTCAAAAATGTGATTACGGCTTTCTAGAGACAGTAAAAAGAATTCCTATTAGGGTGGAAGGAAATGTTGGTGGTTGTACGGTATGCTCGATGACGAGAGAACTAAGCTTTTGGTTAAGAAAAAGAAGGAAACATTTGTCAGGTATAGACACGAGAAATCAAGAGAATCCTCAGACTATAAAGGCAGGAGGAGTGTAATTAAGAAGGTAATCAGGAAGGTAAAAAGGGGACATGAGTTTGCTTTGACAAATAGGGTAAAGGAGAATCCAAAGGGTTTTTATAAATGCATAAAGGACAAGAGGATAAGGAGGGAGAAAATAGGGCCCCTCAAAGATCAGCAAGGTAGACTTTGTGTACAGCCGGTGGAGATGGGGGCGATATTAACCTAATGTTTTGCATCATGTTTACAGTGGCGAAGGAAATGGAAGGTATAGAATGTGGGGAAATAGATGGTGACAACTTGAAACTGTTCATGTTAAAAAGGAGGAGGTGCTGGATGTCTTGAAACACATAAAAGTGGATAGATCCCCAGGAACTGATTGGGTGTACGTTGGAACTCTGTGGGAAGCTAGGGAAGTGATTGATGGGCGCCTTGCTGAGAAATTTGTATAATCGATCATTACAGGTGAAGTGCTTGAATTTTGGAGGTTGGCTAACGTGGTGCCACCATTTAAGAAAGGTGGTAAGGGAAAGCTATCGAACTATAGACCAGTGAGCCTGATATCAGCAGTGGGGAAATTGTTGAAGGGAATCCTGCGATTTAGGATTGGCATGTATTTGGAAAAGCAAGGACTGACTAGGGATAGTCAGCATGGCTTTGTGTGTTGGAAATCATGTCTCAAGAAATTGATTGCGTTTTTTGAAGAAGTAACAAAAAGAATTGATGAGGGCCAATCATTGGATGTGATCTATATGGACTTCAGTGAGGTGTTTGATGGGAGATTGGTTAGCAACGTTAGATCTCATGGAATACAGGGAGAACTTAGCGTTTGGCTAGAGAACTGGTTCAAAAGTAGAAGACAGAGCGAGGTGGCGGATGGTTGCTTTTCACACTGGAGGCCGATGGTTTGCCACAAGGATCGGGGCTGGGTCCACTACTTTTCGTCATTATATAAATGATTGGACATGAACGTAGTAGGTTCAGTTAATAAGTTTGCAGATTGCTCCAAAATGTGAGATATAGTGGACAGCGAAGAAGGTTGCCTCAGATTACAACGGGATCTGGATCAGATGGGCAAATGGTCTGAGGAGTGACAGATGGAGTTTAATTTAGAGAAATGTGAGGTGCTGCATTTTGGGAAAGCACATCTGAGCAGGACGTATACACTTAATGGGAAGGGTCTAGGGAGTGTTGATGAACAAAGAGATCTTGGAGTTGATAGCCCCTTGAAAGTAGCGTCGCAGGTAAGCGGATAGTGAAGAAGGTGTATGGTATGCTTTCCTTTATTGGTCAGATCATGAGTACAGGAGTTTGGAGGTCATGTTGCAGCTGTGCAGGACACTGGTTAGGCCACTTTTGGAATATTACGTGCAATTCTGGTCATCTTACTATTGGAAAGATGTTGTGAAACTGGAACGTTTTCAGAACAGATTTACAAGGATGTTGCCAGGGTTAGACTATTTGAGCTATCAGGAGAGGCTGAAATGACTGGGACTGTTTTCCCTGGAGCGTCAGAGGGTGAGGGGTGACATTCTTGAGGTATATAAAATCATGAGGGGCATGGATAAGGTAAACAGACAAGGTCTTCTCCATGGGATGCTGGAGCCCAGAGCGAGAGGGCATAGGTTTAGGGTGAGAGATGAAAGATTTAAAAGGGACCTAATGGGCAACCTTTTCACGCAGAGTGTGGTGTATGTATGGAATGTACAGCCAGAGTAAATGGTGGACGCTGGTGCAATTGCAGCATTCAGAACGCTCCTGTATTAGCATATGAATAAAAGAGTTTAGTGGGATATGTATGCAGTGCTGGCAGATGGGACGAGATTAGGATAGGATATCTGGGTGGCATGGATGAGTTGGACTGAAGGGTCCATTTATGTGCTGTACATCTCTAGGACTCTCTTGCTCTGAATGGTTTCCACTATTCATTTACAGTCTGCCATTTCAGTCTGTATCCCCTCTTTACCTTGATCAGTTCTCTCTCAAAATTATGTAATTGGCTTTGTTACTGATGCTCGGGTGTGCTTTATAGTCATTTTAAAATCTCATAATCTCTTTGAATTCTGGTATAATTTCTTGGAGGATCTCAGTGCAATATTTCTCATTCACTCAGCTTCATCACATGATGGTCGATCTGAGACAGTTACATCGCTACCCAGTTGAACAATGTGTTATTCCAAGAAACACTGACTAAAGCATTCAAAGAGGATCCACGATAATATCACTCTTGCCAATGTGTCTGTCCCAGATAATACAAGCATGGAAATCTCCCAAAATCATCACACCACCTTTGTTACGAAGTGCAATTAATTCCTGTTTAATGCAGGGATGAGCAACGAAATGCGGCATTGCAGTTTAAAAACTGTTCTCTTGCTTTTGTTTTTGACACCTGGCACCCAGAATTTGCATTTAGGCTGATTCAGCTGCATAATCTGAGGCCACATGCTTTCTCTGTAATACATTTGTTATCCATTAGTGTCAGGGTTCCCATCTTGCCTTTCCATTCTGCCTGAGATCTGTAAGGTTATTCACAGTTGAATATTTATGTTCCACCTTTTGTTCACCATGTAATCACGTCTGTCTGCTGACGAAAACTCATTTTTCTCAGTGTCACAAGTCACCTTATTGCAGTTACTTTGTCCATTCCACTAAAACAACAACATAATAATTTACATTTTCCCACAATGTCCTGTCACAATCCTATTCGCTGGTGTACAGTTTTAATTCAACTCTGTCCCTTCCTGTTCCTTTCTGCTTGTCTTCAGCCACACCCTTATGCTGTTCCGATGCTTCACATTTTCTCTTTGGATTTGGAAAGCTCCTTTCACCTGAACCCTGTCCCTGCATCCTCTCCGTCAGTTTAAAGCCCTGTCCATAAACCTACTGACATGATTGGCCAGGACACTGGTCCCAGCAGGATTGGTTTTGATGCACTCATGGGATGTTGCTGTCTCTGGCTGGCCAGCATCGCATGCCCACCCTGACCAGTCTTAGAGCTGAGTGGCTTGCCAGACCATTACAGAGGGCATTTGAGAGTCAAACCCATTGCTCTGGGTCTGGGTTCATATGTCGGCCAGACCGGCAACCTATAACAGATTTCTTTACTTTAAGGGTATTAAGTAGTCAGATGGATATCCCTGCAACTGGCATTAAATTCTGGATGAACGGTCGAGTGACAGTAACGCGAGGCCATTGCCTGTCCCACTGATAGCTCCCTCATCCCTGATACTGATTCCAGTGCACCTTTTTCGTGACCGTGGTTTGATCGTGATGCCTTCCTGCACTCTGGTGATATCACTCAGTATCTCTGCATGTGGTATCCCTCACTGTGAGGTTTATTTGATGCTGGTGACTGCAACTTTTGCAGCGACTCCAGTTCCTGAGCCAGTAGTATTCTCCATTCCAGAGAGACACAGCAGCGCAGGCCAGGAATGGAAACTGGGATTTTCCAGATCTCTGTGGGACTCAGTGCCATTCTCCATGTGTAACCCTCACTGCGTCAGTCGATTTTCCCATTCTGTCTATTCCTCTGTCTCCTGTAGATAATCAGGATATTTCTGACTCAGCAGAATTCCCAATTCCTGTTTCATTCATCACCACACTGAAGACAGTTGGTCAGCTAGAGAAATGGAGTGTGAGATATGGAGCCTTCAGTAAATCCTGCAGTGAAGATCACTCACAGTGATCACAGAATAAGATCACTCACAGTGAACAGAGCAGAGTATATTTAAGGGATCGAACTTTGGTTCAGAATACATGACATAGATACAGTGTTGAAGAACAAACACAGAGCATAATAGTCCCAGGCTCAATCCCCACCCTCTTGTTAATTTTCATCTCTGCTGTACTGAGCCTTCCTGTGTCAATATAGGAAGCTGACAGTTATCAATCCAGGCTTGTGCTGTCTTAGTGAGGATCAGTACACCAGAGGGGAAAGCAGGCCACCCCACCAAGGAGTTGGCATTGAAACCTGGGATCTTTCTGTTCTTTATTCCACCTCTCACACTGTCCCTTGTCATGTGATCGAGTCATACAGCAAGGACACATGCCTTTCAGTCCAACTCATTTGCGCCAGTGGCTTTTAATTCCCAGAAAATTTCCTATTTCTGTAACCTCAACCCCTCCCATATTCCCGGTGTATATTTGAAACCTACTCCGATGCTGATGACTCTCCGTGTATGTAACTTGCTCCAGTGTAGATAACATGCCAAATCTCAATAATCTCATCCTGCACTCAGTACAATAATCCCTATTTCTGTCGTCTTGCCCAATACTTACAGTGCACCCATCTCTGTAAAATCCTCCAGTCTGGACCGAAATACACACCTGTGGAGCTTCCTCAAGCCCCAGGAGAATATGATATCACTGTAACCTTCTGCAGGCCCTATAACACTCCTGCCTCCTGACCTATAGCACCACACGACCTCAGTAACCTTCTCCCATCCCTACTGACCTTCATATCTATATAAACACCTCCAGACACTTTTCAAGCCACATCAGCACTCCACATCTCTGTTTGCTCCTCCACTCCCTGCAGCCCTACCAGAACGTCAAACACTCTCTCTTGTGTAATTCTGCAATTTAGGGCAGCACGGTGGCTCAGTGGTGACTAATGGTGCCTCACAGTGCCAGGGACCCAGGTTCGATTCCAGCGTTGGGTGACTGTGTGGAGTTTGCACTTTCTCGCTGTGTTTGCGTGGGTGCTCCGGTTTCCTCCCACAATCCATAGATGTGCAGGACAGGTGGATTGGCCATTCTAAGTTGTCTATAGTGTTAGGTGCATTGTCAGAGAGAAGTGGGTCTGGGTGTGTTACTGTTTGAAGGGTCAGTGTGGACTTGTTGGGTAGAATTACCTGTTCCCACGCTGTAGGGAGTCTAATCTAATCTCTCCCTCTGCGTTCATATTACTGTCCCTAAATATATCCCTCTTTCCATAAACAGCCCCAAACCCTTCAAACCTTCGAGTCTCTGTGAACTCCCACAGCTCCAACATCCCTCCATAACTGTGTAACTTTTTCCAGTCCTGAAACAATCTGAAAATGTGAACATCCTACAATCCTCCCGATCTGCCTAATCCTCTCAGGTCCATACAACGCCCCGATCTGTGGAACCAACTCTAATGCTTGTGACTCTCCTGATCAGTTTCTACGAGGCTTACTATCTCTGTAACATCCTCCCGTCGCTATCACCCGCCCTGTCAATGTAAGCTCCTCCGGTCTCCCCACCAATCTAATCATCTCCATAAACTTCTGCAGCTCTTAGACCCCTATCTGTGTAAACGTTACACCCCCCTATAACCATCCCTAAAGCAGAAACCTCCTCCAGTATCTGCAATGTTCCCTATCTGTGTTAGTGTCTCCAGGATCTATTGCTTGCCGTTCCATTTAATTTCCAGAACTTCAGCATCCGACATCAACAAAGGTCTTCATGAACGTCTATACCTCTGTTCATTCCTCAATTCTATACAACTCTCTTAATCTCTGTAAATAGCAACATTCCGTAAAATACTCCCTGTCTGCGTAAACTGCCCCAGTCCGACACTGAAAAGCCTCACGGTCCTTTTGTAGTCCCTTCAGATCACCCTGTATCTTCCATTACTACATTGCCTACAGATCATCCCTGTTATAACTCCTCTAACTCATGTGTTCCTCCCCATCTCTGTGATATTCTTCAGTCGCTCCAATTCTTTATCTCCAGAGTTTCAAATCCCCCGATCGATGTAAGGTTTTGATCGCTTGCAGCATGTTTAACACCTGTAGCAGCCTCTAACTCCTCAATGCATCCTGTCGCTGTAGCCTCCGCAAATACTACAGCTCACTGTCTTTGGAATATCTTCCAGTATCTGAAACCCTGTTGATTTCTGTAACCTCCTCCTGAACAGCACTCCACATCTCTGTGTAACTAATGGGAATGCTGCAAACATGCATTCACAATCCTCACTAACTCTCTGAACTCCTGCAGCCCTACAACCCTCAGTATCTCTGGCTCCTCCAATCCCTACACCTCTCCCTGGCTGTGTGCACTGATCCAGTCCCTTCAAACCTCCCTATCTCACTCACTCCTGCAGCTCCAACTATTGTCCTTGTCACTGTAATTGCCAGCACCAACAATCTTCCCTTTCTCTATAAACTCCTGCAACTCCAACTACCACCACAATATGTGTAATCTCCAGTTCCTCCAAAGCTCCCTTACTCGAAAGGTTCCTGTAGACCCACATACCACCGCATCTGTGTGATCTCCAGGGCCAAAACCCTCCCATTCTCTAAAACCTTTTATAGTTCCAACTCCCACCAATTTCTATGTAATCTCCAGTCCCCACAAGCCTCCCCCTCTCTGTACCTCCTGGACCGCCAACAACCACCCCTATCTGTTTAATCTCTACTCCTTATATTCCTCCCGATCTCTGTAACTCCTTCAGGACTGATAACCCTGTATCTCTCCTTGACATGTTTCAGCCCGACAACCTATCTGATCTCTAACCACCAACAGTGATCTCAAACCAGCCGAACTCTGTAACATCCTCCAGTCTCTCTAACCCAGCTTTTCTCTGTTCGTCTCTCTGGTGTCTGTATTCCCCTTTATCTCCCGTTACAATGTCTCAGTACTGAATCTGTAAGAACACAAAATTCTTTGTTGTATCAATAAATTTGCCTTATTTTCTAAAGTTTAACGACGGCAAGTTCAACCTCCTCCACCTCTTCTCAACAATACACCCCCATCTTGAAGACCAGCCTGGTGAATCTTCTCTGGGCTGCCTCCAATGCAAGGCTATTTCCCTCCAGATAGGGGACCAAACCTGTTCACAGTGTTCTCGATGTGAGTTGATTGGAGTCCTCTATATTTGTTACAAGCCTTCCCTATTTTTATTCTCCATTCCCTTTGGAATCAATGTCAGCATTCCACTTCATTCTCTGTGTCCTACTGACCCTGTATGCCACTTTTCTGAGCTTTATACACAACGATTCCCACGTTACTCTGAGATGTAGATTTCTGCATTTGATCTGAAACCAAGAGGTGACAGCTGTAATCAGGAAAGTGTTGGAATGTATGGTAAACAATATGCCAGAAATTATAACTGCACAGTTAGAGACCTATGGAAAAAGTGCAGTCCATAAGACCAACATGTCCAGGCGCAGAATTAGGCCATTCGGTCCATCGGGTCTATTCCACTTTCGATTATGGCTGAATTGTTTCTCAAGCTCATTCTCTCACTTACTCCCTGTAACCCTTGATCTCCTTAGTTATCAAGAACCTAGCTATCTCTGAGTTAGATACACTGAGTCACTTAGCACCCAAAGCCCCATGAGGCAGTGAGTTCCACTGATCCATCACCCTCTGGCTGAATACATTCCTCCACTTCTCTATTCCAATGGGTGGTCCCTTCACTTTGAAGCTGTGCCCTTGGCCCCTCGTCTCTCTTGCTCGTGGAAACATCTTGCCCCCGTCCACTCCATCCAGACCGCTCAGTATTCTGTCAGTCTGAATGAGATTCTGCGCCCGACTCGAAAGTTCATCAAGTGCAGATCCAGAGACTCCACCTGCTCCTTATATGGCACGAATTTCATCCCTGAAATCTTTCTTGGAAACCCATTTCTCATACCCCTTCACATCCTTTGCCGTTACTCTGAATGAATAACGTGTAGAGTGTAGTCCCAACACTGACCCCTGCGGCGCTCCCCTAATCATCAGTTTCCATCGTGATAAAGACCACTTTGTTCACTCTCTCTGCCTTTTGGCAATCAGACAAATCCTCTATCCATGCTAAGCATGTTGTTCTGAAAGGGAAATGTCATTTCACACCCACTGCTGGATTTATTTTTCTGTCTGGCTGTAAACAGCAGAGTTTCACCATTATCTTCCCATCTGTAATTCCCTCGAGAAGGTGGTGGGGAGCTGCCTTCCTGCGTCCCTGCACCAGCCATTGGAACTGTTGCTGTCTGTGTCCCCTCCAGCAGGTAATACAGCACACCTCACGTCTATAACTGCACACAGAGAATGCAGCTCTCCCTTTTATATCTGACATACTCCCCGACTTATCGTTCCTCACAATATCTTACCTCCTCCATACCCATCTGTGCTAGGGATCTCTAAAATTTCTTTATTCTTGTTTAGACATCTGATCACCTGAAATCTCTCCCTTTAAAAAATTGTAACCCCTTCAGCTTCTGTAACTCTCCATATAACTGCAATCAATGACAGCAGAGGGTTCCTTCCTAAATCCCTATAATTGCAATGCTTGTACGCGTTAAATTGGCACTTTTCATCCTCCGTATCCATCTCAGGACTTCCAGACCCTACGATCCGACTATTTGGAATGTTCCCATTCTCTGTACCTCCTCACGTCCTGGCGGTTGTTGAACACCACCAGTGCTTCAAAAGTATATATATCCCACCCCCAGTTAATGCAAGTCTTCTAACTCTGTAACATTCCACAGTCTCCAGTACCATACAACACTTGTTGGCTGGCAATTTGCATTTGCATTTGTTGAAGTCTGCACATCTCTGTAAGCAGCTCAGAAAAAAAGCCCTTTAGACTCTACATGAACAAGCCACCATCTCTCTATTTCCTTTGCCTTCTTCAGTGTCTGCAACTCTCGCTGTATCTTTCAGTAAACGTCTTTATTTGCTGCAGGTCTTCCCAGCTCCCCAGATAACCTTTTCCATCCCATACAACTCGCTCAATCACTGTAACACCATCTGATCTGCCTAATCCTCATCTTTTCCACTGTCTTCCAGGCACAATGACGATCCTAGAAGAGAGCAGTGCGGAATGGGATGTTATAAATCTCAGCTGAGGCTTGAAGCTGACCATTACCTGGAAGTCACAAAGGGAGAGAACCTGAGAGAGAGCAGCACAGAACAGGAGAATATTAATCAGTAGCGAGAATCGAGGCCGACTGGGACTTGGAGTTGGAGACGCAGCGGAGCAGGAGACTGAGAATCAGCACGGAGTCACAGAGGGAGTGACCATTTGAGGGAGCAACTTGGAGCTGGTGTTTGAGGCTCACTCGCACGTGGAAGTGACAGAGGCAGCAAAGTGAGATGATATAAATCAGCACGGAGGTTTGAGGCCTAGTCATAACTGGGTGTCACAGAGATAGTGACCCTGTGAGGGAGCAGAGTGGTGTGGGAGCTGGAGGATTACACATCCCTGGGAGTCACAGAGACGGTGACCCTGTGAGGGAGCAGAGTGGTGTGGGAGCTGGAGGATTACATGTACCTGGGAGTCACAGAGACGGTGACCCTGTGAGGGAGCAGAGTGGAGTGGGAGCTGGGGGATTACACGTCCCTGGGAGTCTCAGAGACGGTGACCCTGTGAGGGAGCAGAGTGGAGTGGGAGCTGGAGGATTACACGTACCTGGGAGTGACAGAGATAACTTTCTGCTGCTGGGATCTGCCTGCACTGAGTTTGATAGAAGTGGCAGCGCCATCAGAGAAAATGCTGTAAGTTCAATGGCTGATAAATACACTGTTATTAGCGACTGTCAGTTAATTGTTGTAAGTCAGCAAATTTATTATTTCAACTTCTGAAATAAGGCTTGAAACAGAAATAAGAGGGAGAAGTGAAATTGTGAGCCAATATAATAAATTACCCTCAGTAAGTCACAGTTGAAAAAGGGACTTAATGATATTGTTATTTCCAGGATGTTAACTTCATTCTAAGTAATTAATTAAGTTACTCTAAACATGTTGCATTTTAAGACATGCAAGAAATGTTTGTCAGATGGAAAATGCGTTCTGTTACATTGGGAACTCATAGCCCCTGCTCGTGTCCCAGATGAACACTGGGTCTTGGAGCTCAGACAGTGACTAGAGACTCTATGGGGCATCTATGATGCTGTGAGTTAGGGGGATAGCACACAAACACAGCAGATCACCCTGCAGACATGACGGCCTGGAAGAAGTAAGGGAATGGGGGAATTAGGCAATTGAAGAGAAACAGTCAGTGATACAAGATTATCCTGGTGTCTCCCTGCCAATTCAGTTTCCCAGTTTAGAAGCTGATAAAGATGCTGGCTGCTCAAGGAAGTGCAGTCAGAGCCACATTTGTGGCACCACAATAATGGGAGATATAGTTGGTACTAATTTATAATAACAAGTCTTTCAGTGGAAGATGGAGTAAGAAAGAAAGGCTTAATCTGAGGTACTCTGCATGGACATGAATACTCGGAGTTTGGGGAGTTCCAGATGCCGATTGGTGTGTGGAAATCTGATGGACGAATCACCGAGAGTTGGCTCAAGGAATGGCAGGACTGGGTGTAAAATACTGCTAGCAATAAGGGATTCTGAAATGATAGAAGGGAAGGGGAAGTATTAAGGTAGAAGTATTGGTTGAGATGAGCGTTGGTTAAGGAGTCAAAGAGAAAGAGGATCCGTCCAAGGACAGAATGAATTTGGCTGGAGCAACACAACAAGTATACAGTTACATTTCAGGTGTAATCTGTCGGCCAGCATCAAAAGAAATGATGGAGAATAAATATGCAGGATCATTTGAGAGCAATGACAATACTACAGATTAGTTATGCTGAGAAACCTAATGTTTCCAGATACAGACAGAGATACTGGTGGTGAAGGATCACAAGGGTCAAGTGCTCCTGGATTACATGGAGGAGAGCTGACTGCAGGAGCATGTATCCAGCCGAAGAGAGCATGTACTATTGGATCTGGTCCTTGGGAAAGGGGTGGGGCAAGTGGATCCAGTGTCAGTAGGGGATGGTTTTGTGGCGCAGCGATCATTTTATTGTAAAGTTCAGGATGATGATAGAAAATGATATGCAATAATTGAGAGTGAGAAACAATTATTTGACTGACAGCAGCCTTCAATGGGGCAAAAATGAAGCTGGGAAATTTTCAACAAGGACAGTGAAATGGTTGCGTTAAATAGTGTGAACCAGGTCAGATTGAGCTGGGATTATGGAGATGGGGCTGCAGTGTGACCAAAACAGACCTGGAGAATCAAAGATTTCCCCCATTTCTACAGGAAGGATAAACAGGCCAACACAGTGAAGGAGCATTGTGTATAAAGGATGGGATCAGTATTATTGTGATGCTCATCAATTTACACACTGCTCCTCCCTGCCCTCACCCCTCATCCCTGTTTATTGATCCTATCAGATATTGGTAACATTTGAAAATTTCAGAAAATAAAACAGTATAGAGGAGATGACTGTCTACTGTCTGCATTGGACAAGATGTAACGTTGTTTTTTAAAGCCCTAGTTCTCTCTCTCCGGACAGTGTATGCCTTCAGGTGCAGGTCCCGGCACCTTCTTAAAATGGTTTGAGAGTTTCTGCCTCTACTCCACTTCCAAGCGTGACTCCCAGATCCCAACCATAAACTGCGTGAAATAACTTTGCTCATCACTTCACTAATATTTCAAAAAATTACATTAAATATTTGCCACTAGTAACTGAGGTCTCCAATAGGAACAAGGTATTCTCTCCCTTTCTACCCAGGCTCCTGATAATATGTGCACCCCAATCAAATCTCCTCTCAGTATCCTCCGTTCCAATCTTTCTCCATAACTACACTTCCACTGTCACAGGGTGAAGAATCTCGTCTGTACCCTCTCTAGGCTAATTCCATCCTTCCATGTGATGGGGTGACCAGAACTGCACACAGTCCCCAAGCCGCGACTGAACTCATTCTTTATACAGTTCCAGCATAAGCTTCCTGCTCTGAAATTCTGCCCTTTGGCTGACAGAGGAAATGATGCCATTTGCGACATTAACGAGATTATTGATGTTTCCAGCTACCTTCATTTACCTGCCCACACTGACCATATTCTCATTTATTGTCCATTCCTCTCTGTTGTTGATGTCCCCAAATGCCTTGCCTTGCACTTCTCTGGGTTGTTTGCTCCATTCACCTGGACCCCACAGCTTCTGTTTTTAAACAGTCTGCCATGGGATCTCTTGTCAAATCCGAGTAATTCACATGATGTTACAAGTTACTGCCTCAAACCGACAGTCAGATTATTTACACGTGATCTTCCTTGAACTAATCCTGACTGACTGTCCTGGAGTCCCTGGGTCTTCCTCAGTGACCGGTTATCCACTGTCTCAGAATTCCAGCCTCGACCTATTCAGTCATTCCCTTGTTTCACATTGAACAAAGTTGCGGTATTAGCTGTTCTCCAGGCCTCCTGCACCATCCCTGCATCTAGTGAGGATTGGAGATTTTTCCCCGGCTCCTTTGAACTGTCTGGAACATTGTATTAACCTGTTTTAAGGATTTGAATCTCCTGTATAATTCTCCGCTCCAAGTTTGTTGCTCCCAATAGTTCATCCCTATTTTGATTCAGACAGACAGAGGCCTAACCCATCTTATGATATGGTCAAGTCTCATTTTATTCGAGTTTCATGGAGGGTTACTCTCCACAAGGTGGATTGCATTTTCTCATGATACCATCCGCAATCTGCCTGCCCGCGTGGTCTTCCTCTCATCTGACATTAACATGATGATTTTCCCCTTCGTCATAACAACTGCCCTCTGCCTGGATATCCCAGAATGCACCGGCCACCCTGCTCCCAGGAGCCATCTTTAAAAAGTCATTTTACTCTTGGATTGTGAATCTAAATTTGGCCTGGACATGGCAGAGTGCCCGAGTCCCTGGTCCTGGTGTGTGACATGGTGCATGAGAGGGTCATTATTTTCCTCCAGGGCTGGCAGGGGAAGCTATGACACCAGACCCTTCCAGCTTGGTCCGAGGCTGACCCCTGGGTCAGTGCTGTGCCAGCCTTCTGTGTGAATGCCCAGTAGTGTAGGAAGGAGGTCAGTGACCTTCTCCACTCCACCAGGTAAGTGGAACCATCTGCACTTTGTGACATCTCCCTCACTCTATCTCTGTTAGAGCACCCACCTCGCAACAAGGCTCATGTTCTCCCACCCTCAGTGAATGCAGCACCTTCTTTCAGTCTTTCTGTAAACTCTTCTCTGCCCCTCTGCCCAACTCTGCTTGGTGTCTATGCTGCCCACTCGACAGCACACCTCGACACCTTCCCCCCAGCTGTGCCAGCACTAACAGCTGTACCAACCACTTCCATTTCCCTAATCCTACTTGGTAATTCTCACATTCCAGAAGGAACCATCCCACACTAGGGCACAAAGAGCGAAGAGAGATATGGGGCAGCCTAACATTCATCTCGTCACCCCCTCACAGGGGAATGACCCTGATCCTAACAACCATGAGAGGCTGACAGACCGTGTCCAAGCTCCCGGACTGGGAACTGAGACTCCCCCTGACTCACTGTGCTTGGCATCGTGACTGACTGTGGACAATTATATCAAGCTTCCTGGATTTGTGTCTGTGCTAAACACCAAGACAATACAGCAGACAGGTGAGCCTGGTAGCTCTGGATTATAGGAAGCTCTGCTAAAGGCAGAGTCAGGCAAGGCTATAATTCTTTGAGCGTTTAAGTCCGTTCAAAGTGAGTGTGTACAAACACGGAGTGAGCAGCCCAGAGAGACAGCTCATGAGCTGGGTGTGTGTCCCTGAGCACAGTGTCCTTGCAGCAGCATTGCATTGAGAGCTGTCAGTGCACCCAGAGGTGCAGCATTGAAGTACAGAAGCGTACTGTCTGTGGGTCGGAGATGTACTGAGATGGCATGGTGAGGCTGGCATGTGTCAGATGTCAGCGTTGGTGGGTGTGGAGTACATGCAGCATCTGTCTGTGCAGTGTCCCGAGACGTTGGTGTCCAAGACAGAAGGCCGCAGGAGCGAGGGTCATGATGGCGTCACCAGGTACAGCTCTGACATTCATGTCAAATTCTCAATATTGAGTTTGCCCACAGTGGGGATGGATATGAAGATGCAAGTTGATGAGGGGAGGGATCCACAATAATATGGCTGTTGGTAATCAGTAATCATTCAGTGAGCATCTTGCCACTCCCGCGCTCAAATCTTGTCTTAAAGAACAGTACGGTACAGGAAAAGGTCCTTCAGCCCAGCAAGCCCACACTGACACATAAAGTTAAAACAAAAGTTTTTACTCCGATACTTTCTATGTCATTCTATTCCCTACTTACTCATTCTTGTGCCAAGATCCCTCTTAAACCTTGCTGTATTGGCCTCTTCCCCTCTATCAGTGCATTCCAGGCACTTTCACATTCTCTCTGGAACAGCAGAAAAAAATACCTATCACATCTCCTGAACTTTCTCCCTTTTACCTAAAACCTACGGTCCTGAGTAATTGATATTTCTACTCTGGGAAAAAGCCTCTGACTGTCCTTCTGTCTATACCTCTGATAATTTTGTAAATATTTATCAGGTAGCCCCATCGCCAATGATGGCCAGATGCAAACAAACCATGTGTGTTCAATTTCTCCTTCTGGCTAATACCCTCCAAACCAGACAACATCCTGGTAAAACTTTTCCGTACCCTCTGCAACACTTCCACATCGTGTGGCAACCAGTACTGTACACGATATTCTAAATGTACCACGAACTAAGTTTCTCTACAGCTGCAACATGACCTGTTAATTTTCATACTGCATGCTCCGATGCCTGTCTGCAAGTTTACCATCAGTCTTCTTGTTCACCCTTTCCACCCGTGTTACCACTTTCAGGGAACTGTGGAGCTGTACACCAAGATCCCTTCGGATGTTGATGCGGCCAGTAGTTTTTCAATCCACTGTATACTGCTCTCCTGCATTAGACCTTCCAAAATGAATCATGTCACAACTGTCCAGATAAAGTTACATCTGTGTTTTCTCTGTCCAAGTCAGCAGCTGACCTATATCCTGCTGTATTCTCTGGCAATCATCCTCACAATCTGCAACTCCGCCAATCTATTTACAGATCTCCAGTCACAAAAACACTGTTCCACCACTACTTTGTCTTCTATGGCCAAACAGGTCTCTATCCATCTTCCTAACTGACCGCTGATCCCACTTCTCTTCACCTTCTGTATGAGCATACCATAAGAAACCATATCAAAGGCCTTGCCAAGGTCCAGACGGCCAGCTTCCAGCCCCGCGCCCTCATCAATCAATTTTGTCACTTCCTCAAAATATTCAATCAAGTTTGTGAGACATGATCCTCCCCACGCAACTGTGTTGCCTGTTGCTAGTAAGTCCATACGAGAGTACGTTTGGAGCTGCACTCATTCAGACAAGTGATTATTCAATCATATTCCTGACATGAACCGTGGAGAATAGATTAGATTCCTTACAGAGTGGCAACAGGCCCTTCGGCCTAACCAGTCCACATCACTGCTCCGAAGAGTAACCCACCCACACACCTTTCCCTCTGACTAAGACACTTAACAATTGAGTATGGACAATTCACTTGGATCTTGCACATCTTTGGATTGTGGGAGGAAACCCATGCAGACACGGGGTGAATGGGCAAACTCCACACAGTTATCTCCCAAGGCCGCAATTGAACCCAGGACCTTAGCGCTGTGAGTAGCAGTACTAAACACAGAGCCACCATGCCGCTCTTGATTGCGCTTGTAAAGTGGAAAGTATGTTGGGCCGAGCCGGTTACTGTACATTGGGAGGGATGTCGGGGTGTGATGGTTACTGTACAGTGGGAGGTATGTCGGAACGTGATGGTTACTGTACAGTGGGAGGTATGTCGGGGTGCGATGGTTACTGTACAGTGGGAGGTATGTCGGGGTGTGATGGTTACTGTACAGTGGGAGGTATGTCGGGGTGCGATGGTTACTGTACAGTGGGAGGTATGTCGGGGTGCGATGGTTACTGTACAGTGGGAGGTATGGCGGGGTGTGATGGTTACAGTACAGTGGGAGGTATGTCGGGGTGCGATGGTTACTGTACAGTGAGAGGTATGTCGGGGTGCGATGGTTACTGTACAGTGGGAGGTATGGCGGGGTGTGATGGTTACAGTACAGTGGGAGGTATGTCGGGTTGTGATGGTTAGTGTACAGTGGGAGCTATGTCTGGCCGTGATGGTTACTGTACAGTGGGAGGTATGTCGGACCGTGATGGTTACTGTACAGTGGGAGGTATGTCGGGGTGTGATGGTTACTGTACAGTGGGAGGTATGTCGGGGTGTGATAGTTACTGTACAGTGGGAGGTATGTTGGGCCGTGATGGTTACTGTACAGTGGGAGGTATGTCGGGGTGTGATGGTTACTGTACAGTGGGAGGTATGTCGGGGTGTGATAGTTACTGTACAGTGGGAGGTATGTTGGGCCGTGATGGTTACTGTACAGTGGGAGGTATGTCGGGGTGTGATGGTTACTGTACAGTGGGAGGTATGTCAGGCCCTGATGTTTACTGTACAGTGGGAGGTATGTACGGGGCGTGATGGTTACTGTACAGTGGGAGGTATGTACGGGGCGTGATGGTTACTGTACACTGGGAGGTATGTCGGGGTGTGATGGTTACTGTACAGTGGGAGGTATGTCTGGCCCTGATGGTTACTGTACAGTGGGAGGTATGTCGGGGTGTGATGGTTACTGTACAGTGGGAGGTATTTGGGGCCGTGATTGTTACTGTACAGTGGGAGGGATGTCGGGCTGTGATGGTTACTGTATAATGGGAGGTATGTCGAGCCATGACGGTTACTGTACAGTGGGAAGTTTGTCGGGCTGTGATGGTTATTGTACAGTGGGGGTTATATTGGGCTGCGAGGTTGCAGACGGAATGAGTTGTACGGAGTATGATTCTGATCCTGACTGTGGCCCACTCACCTCATGGATTCATCATCATTAATTTCTCAATCTGTTTAAAGCCCAGGGGGCTACATATCATGGTGAGGGGAGTCTGTAAAATGTGAAGGCAGCCCCTGTTCCCCATAAGGACTGTGCAGTGACCATTCTTACCGATATATGAAATGGAGAGGTGTATCTGCAGCAGGCAATTCGGTGATGATGTGGTCAATTATATGTTTCCCTTTTATTGATTCCCCCATAACCTACCGCAGAGCAGTCCAGCAGCCACAGGGTGCAGCATCAATGCTGGGCACGATACTGACTATATACCACGTAGCTGCCCCCCACTGCCTGGCTCTGTCCTGTCAGTGTGACATACCCTAACAGAGAGCGTGGTGATGTTGCCTAGTATTAGTCCTGTTCACAGACTCCTGCTTTACAGATAATATGTGACTATTGCTGATTAGTCTGTGGGATATATGCGACAGGTCACTTTTACATTTTGTATAATGAAGAGTTAATATCACTTTGTTTCTTTCATCTTTTAAACTAAACCAAACATCATTTTTTTTAGTTGATAACCATTGCAGTGAACAATAATTTAATTACCAGAGCACACAGCTAACTATTACACAGTTCAGTGACTGTAGTAAACAGCCGATTCATGTTCAGATCAGTGAACACACCATCTTGCAGGCAGCAAAGCTGTTGGAAATGACTTTGAGAAAAAGCCTGAATTCAAACACAGTGTTACTGGCCCGCACCATGACCTCCAAAACACTGACCATCTCCAAAATCTGTCCAGTTAGTTTCCAAACTGGAGCTGGGCAGTTACTGACATAATCCCTCACAATAGACAAGTTAGTGACATACCTGAACAACGGAGAGATGTGAGTGGGGAAAACTGGTCAATGGACTAGCACATGGCACTGATCCAGACACAGTTCTGTAACATTTGTAACAATGACCTGTAAACAGCCATGTCCTGCAAGTATATCTCTTCTGGTATGGCACCTAAACTCTAATTTTGCACCTTGGACCTGATCCTGAATGAAGGTGTTATAAAGGTGATGGGCTCCTGCAACACATGGCATCTTACATTGAATCCCTCATAAACCACATCCAGTGTATGTTAGCCCCACAATGTCAGTATCTAAACAGAATTGTGCAGCTCCATTGATGGTCAGCATCATCCCAGCCCAATGATCTTGTGTGTGAATTGAGTTTGAAACCTCTGTGTAAATGATTGCAGCATTGTTCTAACCGTTAACAGCAAAACGTCTTTATTGAAGTTTCGATAGCCTTTCATAACACCAATTTATAGATTGTCCAATAAGCACAAAATTCCTTGTACTTAATAATAATTTGGTCTTGGGTGTGGGAATGAGATTTATCATTTCAATGCTCCTTACTGAGTTGTGCACTGTTTTCAACATAATGTTGTTATGAAAGTGAACGGAATAAATGGGTAGATTTTAGATTAGATTACATTTCCACAATGTAATGTAATGTAATCTAAAATCCACTCATTTATTCCGTTCACTTTTATAACAACATTATGATGAAAACAGTGCACAACTCACAGTAGGGAGCATTGAAATGATAAATCTCACTCCCACACCCAAGACCAAATTATTATTAAGTACAAGGACTTTGAAGATATACAATTATTTTCTCTTGTATTAATATTTTGAACTAATAGTCGACCCTCTTGCTCCTCAGATGCTGCCTGAATGGCTGTGCTTTTTTCAGAACCACATTTTTTGACTCTGATCTCCAGCATCTGCAGTCCTCACTTTCCCCTGCTAATATTCACTCATAATCATTTTCGTGGCAACAATATCACTGTGGGATTAAACATGTCAGTCAGATATAAGTATGTTTTCATGCCTCTGTCTGTCTCAGAGCTCAGTAATGTGTGATATGAATGTCAGTGTCTGTGTGATGCTCGGTCTGTAGGCCATACCTCTGACAGACGTCCGATTGTTTCAAACAGCATATTCCTTCAGCTGTTTACATCAAACAGGTTACTGCCTGGATCCAACCAGCCAGAGCTCACAAAACCCAAAGTACAGTGTCCAGAATTGGGCAGGACTGGACAATATTTTTCATGCTAATTTATTCATGGAATATGATAAGGCCAGTATTTATTGGCTGTCCCTTGTTGCCCTTGAGAAGGTGGGGGTGAGCTGTCACATTGACCGGTTCCGCAGCCCATGTGCTGTAGGTAGACTTACAATACCATTAGGGAGGAAGTTGAAACAGTGACACTAAAAGAACGGCAACATGCTTCCCAATCAGCTCGGTAAATGGCTTGGGTTGGAACGCGAACATGGTAGTCCGACGTATCTGCTTCCCTTGTCCTTCTTGATGGTCGGGGGTTCAGAGGTACGTTGTAAGGAGCCTTGGCAAATTTCTGCAGAGCACCGTGTAGATGGCAGACATTACTGCTTCTGAGTGTCAGTGGATGAGGGGTGAAGCTGCACTCACACTGGCAAATGGAGGTATTTTATCACACACACATTCAACATGAGTCTTTTTGATGGGAGACAGGCTTTCCGAAATTTTAAGGTGAGTCATTCCTGTAGGATTTCTTGCCCCTGACTTATTCTTGTAGCCAATGAATTAATATGTGTCAAAGTTTGGCACTGGAAAAGCACAACAGGTCATTCAGCACCTGAGGTACAGGAGAGTCAACGTTTTAGCATAAGCCCTTCACAGGACTGGGTAATGAAATTATATGGTCTGTCCAGTTCTGGTTAACGGTAATCCCCGGGATATTGCTAGGTGGGTGTTCAGTGATGGTGGTGGCATTGAACATTAAATGATATGGTGCATTTTTCTATTGTCAGAGGTAATCGTTGTCTGGCATGTGTGTAATGGGAATGGTACTTGTCATTGTTAAGCACACACCTGCAGAGTTCCAGGATTTGTTGCATTTGGACAAGGACTGCTCCAGTATCTGAGTAAATCAGGAATGGTGTTGAACATTGTCCAATCATTGGAAAACATCCCCAGTTATGACTTTCCTTGAGTAGGGGGTGGTCAGTTATGAAGCAGCTGAAAATTATTGGGCCGAGGGCAGAGAGAACTCTTACAGCTCACTGATGCTGTCCCTCTCTCTGAGCTAGGAAGCTGGCTTCTATTTCCACCTGCGCCAAAGGTGTCTAACAACATATCTGAACAGAATAATGTTACAGTATCTTCCCCAAGGAGCTGAGCGAGGACTTGGTTAGCTCAATCAGTTGGACGGCTAGTTTATAATGCAGATTAATGCCAACAGTGTGGGTTCAGTTCCTACACTGAATGAGGTGCCTGAAAAGGGCTGTCTTACACAGCCTCTCCCTTGCTTGAGACATGATGACTGTTCAGTTAAACTGCTGCTGGTCGCACCTATCTAACAAGAGAACAATCTGATCGTCCTGTTGGTGTATGGTGCCCTGCTTGGTCTACAGGTTTACTCGGAAACCCCTCCCCAGGGGACCTGTGGCGGAGCTGAGATGGCTGCTCCCCACCAACCCCAGCCACCTTCCTCTGTACCAGGTATAACTTCAGCCAGTGCAGACGATTCCTATTTGCTCCAATTTTGCTGTTAATCCTGGATATGACACTTGGTCAAATGCAGTTATGATGATGTTAAGTGCAGTCACTGTCACCTCAACTCGAGAATTCAACTGTGTGTTCTCTTGTTGTACATAGTTAAACCAAGGCTTCAATGTGCCCAAGGGATGAGAGCCCAAACTGAGCTTCAGCGAGTAGGTTGGTGTTGAGGCAGTGGTGCTTGATCCCACTGTAGATGACATCTTCCATCACTTTATTAATGTTGGGAACTAGAGCAATGGGGCAGTCATTGATTGTCTGATGTTTTATCTGTGTGTGTACAGGACACACCCTGATAGTTTCCCACATTGTCAGGTAGGTGCCAGTGCTGTATCCCAGCAGGAAAAGCTTGAATGGAACGTTCTCCGGGCCCACAGCCTTTGCATTCCCCATCCCTCCAGCCGTTTGGAGTTACCACACACAGTGAATAGACTCAGCTGATGACTGCCATCTGGAGAAGACTAACATAGATCATCCCATCGACACTTTGGTCTGAACATTTTTGTGAATGTTTCAGCCTTATCTTTTCTATTGTTGTACTGGGCCCTTTCATCGTTGAGGAGGGTGATATTTGTGGATCCTACTCTTTCAGTGAGTTGTTTGATTGACCACACAATTCACCCTGATTGCATGCGTCAGGATTACAGAAATTAGGTATGATTTGTTGGTTAGATCTGTCTGTTACTGGCTGTTTATGCTATTTGGTAAGTAAGTGGTCCTGTTTGGTAACGTCACTACATTGTGAGGTATACCTGGTGCTGCTCTTGACCGGTCCCCCTGTGTTCCTCATTGAACAAGGGTTTAACCCCTGGCCTGATGGTCAGGGTAAAGTGGAGCATCTGCCAGGCAGTGACAGAGAAAATTGTGCTAGAGTACAATTCTGCTGCTGTTGGTAATGACCAGAATCACCTCACACAGGCCAGTGCTGTGTTCTAGGTTTCTTTGAAATCTTTAACATTTCGCATGGTGATAGTATTCCTCACATGTGCGCTCATGCATGTGTGTACACACACGCACACACACTATTGACAATGTAAAAGTGGGACTTTCTCTGTAGAAATACTGTATGCCCTGTCACCATTCCCAATATGGTCCTCGATCAATGTGTCTGCAGCTGGTAGTTTGGTATGGATGAGGTCAAGTATGTTTCTGCCTGTCAGTCGGTTCCTCCCGATTCGGTGCAGCCCGAGTCCAGCAGCTATGTCCTTTTGGACCCAACCATCTCGATCAGCAATGCTGCTGCTGAGCCCCTCTTGGTGGTGGGGTTTGAAATGGCCCACCCAGTATACATTCCCCAGCTCATTCACTCTGTCAGTGCGTCTTCCAAGTGTTGTTCAATGTCGAGGGACACTGATCCACCAGCTCAGGCAGGGGAGTCATCAGGAGGTTTCCATTTCAGTGTTTGATCTGATACCATGAGGTTTCGTTATGTCACATTGTTGCGTGAGGAGTCTGTTGAATGCCTCTCCCACATCTCGCCCTAGTCCCCAGACATTAGGAAAGAGGGATTTCCAGTGTCTGCAGTGCTTTTAACTTTTGTCACTATCAATCGAATGGCCACTTCTGTACTGTATGACACTCTCTCTATGACTCTTGTGATTGGTCAGTCCAGGTCTCACTCCTTCAGTTCCTCCAAGTGCCTTGTCTATTCCACAGATTTCTACAATATTTTCTCTATTAAGAAATTGCATTATTCCGTTTTTAAACTAACTACGTGTATCTCTGTATCTTTCCCTGTCATCTCCTCCAGCCGCTAGATCCATTTGTATCTCTGTTAACCTCCGTATCTCCAAATTCTTTATCTCATACTCCAGCTCCACCTCTCACCGTAAATTCCGTCAGCCCCTGCACCACTCCCTATCTCTCTAATATCCAGCTGCTACACCTCTCCGCATATCCTGTGAATGAATTATAAAATATCTCAATAACATGTTCTAGCATGCATAGGCCACGCTATCTCTCGACCACCTCCAGCCTTGCTTTCGCACCTCTGTAACATCTCCAGCCTTGCTTTCCTCTCTCTGTAACATCTCCAGGTTTGCTTATCTTAGTTTAATCGGCATACATAGTTACAGTACATTTGTTCCACTCCTCCTGATCATTGATACAGATTGTCAAGAGCTGTGGACCTAGCACTCGTCACTGGTGACGTTCTGTCAAACTGACTAAGGCTGATTTATCCAGAGTTTCTGCTTCCTGTTTGATCACCAGTCCTCTCCCATTTATGTGTAACACATTCAAAGGGCTGAATAAGAACGAGGAGCATCAGTTCGGCAATCCAACCCCTCAGGCCTGTTCCGACATTGAATACAATCTTAGCTGATGTCATTGTGGCCTCAGTTCCACGTTCCTGTCCGATCTCCATATTCCTTCACTTACTCAATATCCCAGCACCTACTGCACTCTGGGGCAGTGAATTACACTGATTCCCAACCCTGTGACAGAAGTATGTTCTCCCCACCCCTGTTTCACTTCTCCCCCACCTCATCCTAAAGCTGTGGTTTTAGGATCGTTCGAGATTGTCCCACATGAGGAAATATCCACTTCACATCTACATTGTCAATCACCTTTAACATCGTCCAGACCTCTGACATCTCCTCTCATTTTTCTATACTGCAGGCAGTGTTGGCATTAACTGCTCAATCTCTCTTCAGAGGACAATCTCCTCATCTCTGGAGTCAATCGAGTAAACCACTTCTGAACTGCCTCCATGGCAAATACATCCCTCCTACAGTCAGGACACCAAGCCTGCAAACAGTACTCAGTTGCGATCTCACATCTCCCTCCCTTTATAATCCCGTGTTTTAGAAATAAGTGCCAAAACTGCACTTGCCTTTCTCATTATCTGATGTACCTACATCGGAGTATTCTGTAGTATGGACGCGGGCAGTCAGATCCCTCTGTACCTAATCATTCGGAAGTCTCTCTCCATTTGGATAATAATTTGCCTTTCTGCTACACTGATCTAAACGGATACACTCATACTTTTCATTGTTCAGTTTCTTCTGTCAAATGTTGCCCAAACCTATCCATATACATTTTCTAATTTCTTGCATCTTCATTGCAATTTCTCACCTGAGTTATTGTCATCTGTTAATTTGGTTATAACATGCTCCATCCTCTCAACTACTTAAGACTATAGATTTTAAATAGTTGGGGCCTGGGGACCAAGACATATGGTTTCCTAAAAGTTGAATTTTGCCAAACAGAAAATGACTCATATTTTGTCCATCTCACTGCATTTCGTTGCTTCAACAAGCCTGTATCCAAGCTGAAAAATTACTTTTAATCGTAAATGAAATAATTCTGCAGACTAATCATTTTTGCAGAGCTATTCAATGCCTTCTGGAAGTCCAAATATATCATCTCTAGGACCACAATCATCCAAATCATGTTGATTATGATGGATTGTGGTTTGACTTTTCAAATTTCTTGTCATTAATTCCTGAATAAACGACTTTAACAATCTTTCTTAAATTTCAACAGTTTTCTCACGACTATATATCCATCGTGATGGCGATCATTCTAAATTGTTACCTCTCTATAATCTCTTTGTTTGCTCCAATCCTGTATAATTGGCAGATGGCGTGAAATGCCCTGCTCTGATTGCTCTGTAAGAGGTCGGAGTCGCTGAATGGACTCATTCTCTTCCTTGTGCACAAAATCGGTGTGCTGATGTCTTTCTGGTGTTCTACATCACCATCTCGAGGGTCTGCTTGTTGATGCGTAAGACCTGTAAGGGCTTATACAATCTTACTGTTTCTGTGTCACTGTTTGAGGGGCTGAAACAAATCTTCTCATATTCCTCCATCACAGACTGGAGATACTGAACGGTCTCTCCTGCATCCCTGATATAGGACTGAGGGAATGACTGGCCTTCTTCTGTTCCCATACACCAGACACGTGAGGTAAACTTCTCCCTCCTTTCCCATAAGAAATCTTATAGTTTGCATCCTTCTCCAATTCCCGTGCAACAGGCTCGAAGGGACTGAATATCCTCCTGATATCCCAGTGCACCAATCTCCAGCCCCTCTTCCAGTTCCTATGTTACAGACTTGAGGAGGCTGAGTAGATTGATCCTATTGCTGCATAACAGGGTACTGGTGCTGCATGCCTACTCTGGGCCCAGTGTTATCGACTCGAGGAGATGACTGGCCTCCTCCCGTAACTGTATATCAGACTCCAGGGGCTGAATAAACTCTTCCTGTTCTGGTGTAACAGGGTCAATGCCTTTCGAGAGACTACCTCCTAACAGATGACAGAAGGTGCTGAACGAGAGAGTGCCCGTACTCTGAAGCACTCTCGTCTCCATGTCTGACTTACAGAGACGGACCATTAATATAGTCTTTTTTCTGTATAAAGTCCTGAAGCTGAAAGTAGCAAAAGAGGTCCCTCCCAGATACCTCATATTCCTGCCTCAGCTGCTCAAAATTCATCATGACCTCCCCGTCAAATAATTCTCCCAAACAGGAAACTCATCTGGACTCCGAGAGCCTCAAACCAGATTCCATAAATCCCGGCTGGAATCCTACCAATCCTACAATGGGAGTGAAAGCCGAAGTTTTTGTTTTGTAAAGTGCCCTCAACTTGTTCCATCATTCTCCATGCTTTCCCTGTGTTAAGGACAATCGGTTTTTGCAATTCTCCATAACAGTCCTCATCTTGTCCATGAACAACAGCTTAATGAGGGGACAATTAGCCTAGAAAGCCTCGATATCGTGCCAAATTGACCATGGGTCCTGACAAGCCCAATCAGGCATGTCGGAAAGCAAGGAACTTGGTTGGTATTTCTTAAACTATGGAAAATCGACACGCCCACATTCACTGTGGAAGCTGCAATTTGTCCAGCTTAAGAGGAGGCCATCTGTGACGCAAGATGAAAGATCAAAGCCAACTGTTAATCCTCCGTAGCGCCTGCCTGGGCAGCGTCAAAGGGAGCATTGGCATGAGGCATCATAACCAAGGAAGGACATTCATTTTAACCAGATCTAACTCATACAGGATATTGGAAGATTCTGTCTTATATTCTCTAGCAACTGCGCGAAGTTAGCTTTATATAATTGATCGAAGGCTTGGATAATAAAAATAACATAAACCTCCTTGTGACCAATATGGACTGACAGAAATTAGATGCTTTATTTAGAAATTGCTCTGGACTGTAAGCCCTTTTGTCTGGGCGCCATACCCTATGAGCACGATACTGATACTGGTGGTTAGCCCAGAGTATTTATTTCCAATAATATCACAGAATTTACTGACAGCTCAACAGAACCCATTAGGGCAATAAATTGGTTCCATGCAGAAAGCAGAGTTTTTAAAAAATAGACTGTGCTAAGAGCAGCAGGAAATGATGCCCACCTCCCCCCCCCCGCTCCTGCTAGACTGTGAGAGAGACTGGGCCAGAGAATCACAGTGAGGGGGATCACTGACAGAGGGGAATCAGCATCTCAGCTGTGGGTGGAATAATGATTGATAAAGTTTGCACACCACTTACCTAGTTTTGTAATCCACATTTCAGTTTATATAACACAGTATCAGGAGTGCATTTTATCAACCTTATCTCTGTACTTTGCATTTATTGGTATGTGCAGAATATCATTTAGTTTGTGGATTTTATATCGTATGAGTGCATTTCATTAATATTGTCTCTGCTAATTCCTCATTGTAAATGTATCCTGGAATCTGTTCCTCGTGTGAGTTATAAAGTGAAACGTTCCAATACTGGTGACTGGAGAACATCACTGCTCCTCCACCCGGTCTAAGCCTCCATGCCACACACCCTCTCCATCTTCAGTCTTTCCCCAATGTCATATCACAACGGAATTGAAGTCCATGAAATGACACTTTATCACAGTTCGTTAACATGGAAACCATCAACAACATGACCCAAACCTGCCCTGTCTCATTCTGGAATAACAATCTGAATTGTGTTTGTCACGTACAATTCTCTGTTAACATATCCATGCCATTTGTTTATTATAACCGATATTTTCTTAGACGCATTTTGCCACCAGATCATGGACGAAAGATGTTCTCTCAATGTTTTACAGATATTGCAATGACTGGTCTGTAGTTACAGGATTTATTTCTCTATTTATGAGCAAAGAAGCATGTTTATGTTCCGTTAAATCTCTGGCATTACTTCCATATCCAAGACAAACTGAATGATTACACACAATCAATCTGCCATCTTCAACAGTGCTCCCTTCAGTCACACTCACATATCATACCCAGAATGCATAAACGTTCAAAGTTATTTTGAACTTTAATAAAACAGTATTGAAGTCTAATCGGTTAACTGGAGCTTTATTTTCAGCGATTGTGATTATGTCAGTCTCCATGGATCCTAAGCATCCCTAGAGAGTTTCTCTCTAATATCAATAAGGGAATGTGTTCAGTGTTTTATCCCATTGTATGAGCTGGAGCATCATCCACAACAGTAACAGTGATCAGCAGCTCCAGAGAGAGGTGGAGGAGAGATCAGACTGTTAGAACATTAGACTGGAATGTTCTTACAATGGACAGGAGTTTATCCAATGGTCTTTACTGGCTTTCCAAGCCTTGGATATCATTAGCATATCGGATTGAAGATGTACTGCTGGTTATTCAAGGTGGTTACTATCCTATTCTTGCTATAGTTGGTGTTCCTGGTAAGTCACTCAGTCTGTCGATTAAACTGAATTGATGCTGATGACATGTAAATTTTGGAAAGGTGCAAGTCAACTTTTTCAGTTCCAACCAAAGGTTTCATTCCTTAGAAATAATAACTAGCAAATTATTATTTACAAATTACTCTCCAATATGCAGGGATGAATCACACTGTTCTCAACCATCTTGATTCATTTTCTCCTGCAAAGTTTACATCTCTATATCCTTCCCACATGCCAATCCTGTCCAGAACAAACATTAAGACGCCCCAGTCTTCTCCTCAGCCTCACTGCAACTCCTGAATAAATCATTGTTTGCGCCTTTGTTAATTCTGGATACATGTTTCAAATCCCTTCTTACCACTTGTCCGTTGCTAAATAATTGAACTTGAGAATTTTAACTTGTTCTCTGTACAGAATCTGAAAGATGGGAAGATGGTGTATGGTGGTCACGTCATTGGCTCGTAATCTAGATCCACGGAATAATAATCTGTTGATATCGACTTGCCTGATGCCCATTAGAGAAGGCAGTGGGCATACTTCCCTGGTCAGGTCTCAGTTTAACTGCAAATTTACAGCAGTTTGTTTTACTATTTACTGTCCTGTGGAACAGCTGAACCAGCCACTCAGTTCAAGATCGGTATAACATGCTGGCCTGACCAGGGCTGCATACATCCCGTGAGGGAAGAACAAAAGTGAAGGCAGCTCCCTTCCTTTGCCTATTTCCCATAATCCGACAGCTGATTTCCATTCAAGTAGGTGACTATTCCCTGTTTTAGGTGCATTCTTTGTGATGGGGTCTCGCCCCGAGAGTGATGTCTGTCTCGATAGGCACCTCTGGTGCTGGCTTTATTGATGCTGACCTACAGATATAAGGATGTTTTACATTCCATATCAGTGGCAATGGATTGTAATTGAATGGTTTCCTTTGTCACATGAAGGAAATGGAGCCAGCGAGGTGAGGTAAATGAATTATTGCGATCAAACCTGAGAGTGTAGTTGAGGCAGTATTTGAGGCACTGTAGACAGATTTTCTCTCCTTTATAAGGAGTGATCTCCTAACCACAGAGAGAGTGAAGAGGAGTTCCACCAGATTAATCCCTGGGACAATGGCATCATGAGGAGTGAGTAAAGTTTGATCTGGAGTGCCCTCAGAAAATAAGAGGTGATTGCATTGAACACTGAGCGGGAGGGCAATCACTAATTATATTCTAAACAGACAATGAGAAGGTGTTAAATTCCATGTCTGCTCTTTCACTCAGAATGCATGATTCTGGATTGTTTAAGTGCCTCTGAGGACGTTACGCCCACCCACATCAACCTCCACTCCCCACGGTGATTGAGAGACAGAGAGGTCCAGGTTTTGAATAAACTCTCACCACATTAATACAGTGCAGTTGGTGTGTGATCCTGCACTGAATCTCATATTATCCACCACCCCGACAGCAGCCACAATACCTTCATTCTAAAACAGTTATGTATTCCCACCAGCTTCTGACATTCATGAAGAACATGAATCCATCTTCTCAGCGATGCAAGTGTCTCCTTAAGGTTTAGAATATTAGTCTATAAGACACAGGAGCAGACACTAGGCTAGTTAGCCTGTCGAGTTTGCCCATCATTCAATCATCGCTGATAGGTTTCCCAAATCCATTCTCCAGCCTTCTCCTCGTAATTCATCATCCCTGAACAATCAAGAACCTATCTAAATCCGTCTCAAATGTACTTAATGACCTGACCCCCACTGCCTTCTGTGGCAATACCTTTTAAAGATTCGACATTCTCTGGGTAAAGACATTTCTCCTTATCACTCTTCTAAATGGTGTTCCCTTTCATCTAAGTCTCTGCTCTCGAGCTCTCGTCCAATGGAAACATCTTACCAATATCAACTCTGTTCAGTTATTTCAGTACACTGTGCTTCCATTTCATTCCCTCTCATCCTTCTAAACTTTACCGAGGATAGACCCAGAGCCCACAAACATTACTCATAAGATAATCTTTTCATTCCTATGACCATTCTCGTGAAAACATTCTGCTCAAGCTCCAGGGCCACTACGTCCGTCCTGAGATATGGGCCTCAAATTTTCGCACAATACTCCAAATGTGGTCTGACCAGAGACGTGTACAACCTGTTTTATATTCAATTCCTCTCATAATAAATGCTAATTGGCCTCCTGACTACTGCCTCAACCTGCAAGCTTACCTTGAGAGAACCCTGCACTAGAACGCCCAAGTCCCTTTGCACTTCAGATTTCTGAATTTTCTCCTCATTTAAAAATAATAGACCATGCCTCTATTCTTCATGCCAAAGTACATGACCACACACTTTCCAACATTGGAATGCATCTGCTAATCTCCTTCTTCAGCCTCTCCGCCTCCTCAATACGACCAGTCCATCTGCCTATCCACGTATCGTCTGCAAACTTAGCCAGAATACACTCAGTTCCATCATCTAGATTGTTATCGTAAGAAATAAAAAGTTACGATTCCAACACGGAGACTTGTAGAACACCACTTGTCACCGACTGCCATCCTGAGAAGGACTATTTTGTCCCCACTCTCTGCTTTCTGCCAGACAGACAAGCTTCCATTTATGCCGCTACCTTACCTCTAACACCACGGACCCTTATCACACTCAGTCATCTCCTTTGTGACACCTTGTCATAGGCCTTCTTGAAATCCAGGTGGATAACAGCAATTGGCTGTGTTTGGTAAAGCCTGCTCATTTCCTCTTCAAATAATTCCAACAGATTTGTGAGGCATGACCTTCCCTTGATGAAGTGATTTTGACCTATTTTACCAAACACTTCCAAGTATTCAGAAATCTCATTGTTCACAACGTATTCCAGCATCTTACCCACGACCGAATTTAAGCGATTAACTGTGGATATTTTTGTCTTTTTCCTCATTCCCTTGTTACAATGGAGTGTCACGTTCGTGGGTTTCCGACGTTCTGGGATCGTTTCTTCCTGTAATGGTTCCTGAAAGATCACCACTATCCCTACACCCCCTCTTCAGCTATCTTCCTTATATCTCTGGGATGTAGTCCATCCGGTCCAGGATATTTAACCACCTCCAGGCCATTCAGTTTTTTCTAGCACGCTCTCCATGGTGGTGGCCAGCATACTCAGCTCTGGCCTCTCATTATCTTGAATGTTAAGGTATTACTCGTATCTTCCACCGTGAACTAACTTTTCAGTTCCTCGTCCTTTTCTTGTTCACCACTACTACCTCTCCAGTATCATTTTCCAGCAGTCCAATGTCCACTTTTGCCTCTCTTTTGTACTTTATATATTGAAAGAAGCTCTTACAGACTTCCTTTATATTAGTGGCTACCTTACCTCCATATTTAATAATCTCCATCCTTATCATATTTCTTTTGCTGTCTGTTTTGTCTTCATAAGCTTCCCAATCCTCTGGTTTCCACTGCCCCTCGCCACATTATATGCGTTCTCATTTATTCTATGCTGTCCCTGATTTCCCTAGTCAGCTATGGTTGCCTCATCCTCCCTCTATCCAAGGAGGACGGGTTGGACCTGAACTGGCAGCAATCTCTGATATGTGGATCATTGGGATTCGCGGGTTAGTAGGATACACACAAGAAAGAAGGGATGGGCCTGAACTGGCAGCAATCTCCAATATGTGGATCATTGGGATTCGCGGGTCAGCAGGACCTACACAAGAAGTACGGAATTGACCTATACTGCTGCAATCTCCTGGCAGGCAGGTTTGCTATTGTCACTCAGGAGGATTTAAACTAGTGTGGCACTGGGGAGTGGAAACCAGAGCAGTAGATCCACAATGCAGTGACTGAGAAGGAATTGGAGAAAAACCAGTGCATCTAAGACCAACAAAAAAGACGCAGAGGGCACTGAACACAATGGGACTGGCAACCTCAAGTGTTATTTTAGTTTAATGTGAGGACACTGGCTTGTAGGAATCTGGAGATTGAATGAGTACATATAACTCCAATGTAAATATTACAGAGATTTCATGAGAGAGGGACAAGAGAGCAATCAATCCAGTGAGTCCAGAAATAGTTGTTGAATATGCAGTGAGTGGCTGGAGACAGTTGTTTGAAGTGAAATAATTATCCAGCACTCTATCGAAATCGGACCATGTGTAATGCAATGTACTGATTGAAGTGACAAAGGACGAAACTGGAATTGTCTGTCTACAATGTTTTCTGCTTTACTGATAGTCTTTTGTAATCTCCGGTCACGTGAAAATAGCAGCAGAAAATCCTTCAGGGAATCTCAAACCAAATATCAAGTCAGTGTGTGATGTGTTTGGCTGAAGTGTATTTATTTCAATGCAAGTATTGTTATGGGTATACAGATGAATTTAGAGCCTGAATGGGACTACGATGGGATTACGATGTTGCAAACATTATCGGGACTTGGTTGAGAAAGAGACGGGACTGGCTGCTCAACTTTCCAGGGTTTTGTTGTTTTAGATGAGATAGAGGGGTATCTAAAAGAGGCGGAGGAGTTGCATTACTAATCAGGGAGGTTGTTACATCTGCACTTAGGACGTATTAGAGGGCTCTTCTACTGAGGCAACATGAAAAGAGCTCAAGATATGATGGATGCATGTGTTAGGATTGTACTGTAGTCCCTCCAACAGCCACCGAGAGATTGAGGAACAAACATGTCGGCCGATTATTGAAACGGATATTAAAAACAGAGTTACCATAATGAGTGACTTTAACATCCCCAATATTGACTGAGAATCCCTTAGACGGGATAGAATTTCTTAAGTGCATCCAAGAAAGTTACTTACGGCGGTATGGGGCTTGTCCAACCACAGGAGGGGCCGTACTGGAACTTGTATTATAAAATGAGTCTGTCCAGGTGACTGACCATTCAGTAGAAGATCATTTTGGAAACAGGGTTCACAATGCCCTCAGGTTTGACATAGCCACGATCGTGGAATAAGTCAGGACCTTGTGGAATTTAATAACTTGGTGGAAGGCAAATCCGCATCAGGAAGAAGCGAGGGGCTGCTAATTGGGAGTAGCTGCTATCAGACAAATCCACATTTTGCATGGTGGAACTGTTTATTAAATCCTGATTTCACTATCGTCTGTTGAATGTCCTCCCAACTGCTCGAATGTCAATCTATTTTGTTTGAACAGATATTTACAGGACACTGCACGTCAGAAAACAGGAAGAGACAATGGATGATTGTGTACTGTGTCCTTCGCAGGACCAACTTGTTTCTACAGGCACTTAAAGTCTTTATTGTGGGTCAGAGACCTTCAGAATTAATATGGCACAGATGGAGGCAATTTAGCCTATCCTACATTCACAACCTCTCCAACTGCACTATCCAAAAGCAGAGAGAGTTAATGGTGATACAGAAAGAGAGAGAGAGACAGAGAGAGAGAGAATGAAACAGAAAGAAAGAATGTGAAGGGAGGTCAACACATTGGATAGGAAGCATGGACTGCGTGAGAGAAACGGGTGTTAGAAGAGAGCGAAGCTGGGTAGATCCGGAGACACCATGAGGAAAATAGACAGAATATGGAAATTTTATTTCGATATTCCCCTGGACTGAAAGTCTTTGTCTGGTGCCATACACTGTGAGCACTGTGCTGATATTGGCTGTCATTCCAGATCATTTATCTCCAATAACATCACAGAGCTAGGTTGCTGACAATTAAACGGAATCCAATTGACCAATTGATTGGATCCAGGGAGAAGGTGGATTAACTTCAATAGGCCGGGCGAACAGCAGCAGGAACTGATAATCCCCCGAAATACAGTGTGTGGGACTGGACCAGAGAATCTCAGTGAAGGGGAACACTGACAAAGGGGAAATCAATATCTCAGCTGTGTGCCGAATAATGATTGATAAAGTTTGCACAGCACTTCCATGGTTTTGGAATTCACATTTCAATTTATATAGCTCAAGGTCATGAGTGTATTTTAACTTTCATATCTGTTTGTAATTTCCATATTTAGGAATGTATGGCAAGTCATTTTGACCCTGCATTTTGTATTGCATAAACATATTGCATTACCGGGGAAGAAAGGACCTGTCTGATGGTCTGGTCTTCATCTGAACAATTCTGGGACCAGAGTCCTAACAAATCACATAACTAGGGCTTCGGTCAGATCTTTCAGCAAATGTTTTAGGTTTGGGTGAGGTTTCAGTTAAAGGGGAAATTAGAAAATTCGAATTCAAAGAGGAGGAAGAGTGCAGAACGCAGGATAGTTTATTAAAATCTCCAGCACAGGCACAAATAGGACAGAGTGTATTGAAAGTGTAAACAATCAAACTTCAAGCACACTGGACAGACAAATGAAATTGAGAGGAGGCACGGTTAATACAGGACTGAGAGTGTTATAGCTGAACATATGCCACATATGAAATATGGTAAATGAGCTTGTAGCGCAGATCGAAATTGGCAGAGACGTGCTGAAAGGTGATCAGGATTGACAATATTCAAGGGTATGCATCCTACGAAAAGATAGGTTGTTGTTTTGAGTAAGAATGAAAATAAATCAATCGTTAGAATCCTGGTCTCCTTGCTATCGGAAGAATGTTATGAAACTTGAAAGTATTTAGAAAATATTTACAAGGATTGGACTATTTGAGCTACATGGAGATGTTGAATAGGCTGGGGAGAGATTGTGGCTGATTCCTATTAAATTTAATTTAGTCAACTTTTCTTGATCACATTCTGAGTCAACTCCTGCCTTGATATCAGGGTCTGTCACTCTTACATGAGCTGCTGTTTTGAACATACAAATGGGTTATTGCGTATGTTTGGGGCGTGTAACATTCTCACAGAGGACAGTGAATGTCAGAAATTATCTGGTCAAGAGAGTTCGGGGAGCTATATCGCTGAAAGTATTTACAGATGAGGTAGGTGGGTTTTTTCTACCTGCCATGGAATTGAGGGATGTGAAAAATTGGGAAATAAAGCAGAGTTGATAACAACAGTTGACCATCCATAATCTTATACAATGGCACGGCAGGCCTGGCCATCCGAATTACCATCCGATCCTGTTCCTTATGCTCTCATATTCTGTAATTAGGAAGTTAATGGTTGTACTTTTCCT
Source organism: Chiloscyllium punctatum (assembly GCF_047496795.1). Taxonomy (NCBI): domain Eukaryota; kingdom Metazoa; phylum Chordata; class Chondrichthyes; order Orectolobiformes; family Hemiscylliidae; genus Chiloscyllium; species Chiloscyllium punctatum. The sequence continues at coordinate 25,998,680 of NC_092785.1, read as the reverse complement.
GAACATTGGATGTTACAGTTACAGAGAGCAAAGTATTTTATGAGTCATTTCAGGGTCAGGTATGGGGACTGTATTCACAGTGAATCTGGATCTGCACCATGACCAACAAATGAAGCACAAGTTGCAGAGAGGAGACACTCTATTAATAGACCAGAGGCGTCTTTTGAGCCCAGCCTGGGTTTTGAATTAACATTTTTCAACCCATGCCAAACTTTGTGTGACAATTGTGAGGGACAGAAGGAGATCCTGTATTACTGTGGACCAGGTATTTCGAGCAATTGGCCTCTGTCTACTCCTGTGAGGGACTGAATGGAATATAGGAACATCGGACTGAGGAGCAGGAGTGGGCCATTAGGCACTTTGTCTTTGCTCTGCCACGCACTAAGATCGTAGCTGATCTGATTGTTGTCTCAGCAGTACTTCTTCTGCACGTGCACCATTTTCCTACATTCACTTGTCTATCAAATATTTAACAGACACAACTTTGAATAAATGTAAACATCCAGGCACCACAAAGTTCTGGGGAAGGGAACTCCCACTTGAACAGCCATTTTAGAATTTGTCATTCGTGGTCCAATCAATATTGTAGGGTCAGTGTTTCATTTTGCTGTCACACTGCTCCACTTATTACAACAAATTTCAAAGTTTAGTGATATGGCTAATGATATAAATGTCAGCCTGGCTCATCTAGAATAATGTGAAACACACACACACACAGATCTTAAGACAAACAGAAGAATGAAAGCTTTCCAGAGTTTCATAACAGTTGAACTCATAACAAATGGATAGATGACAGACTGTCCCAAATGTTACTCGGTCCTCTGAAGTCATTAGTTTAGATTCCTTACAGTGTGGAAACAGGCCCATCAGCTCAACAAGTCCACACCGACCCTCCCAAGATTAAATGATCCAGTCCCATTTCCCTCTGGCAAATGCACCGAACACTATGGGCAAGTTAGCATGGCTAATTCACCTGACCTGCACATTCTTGGACCAGTGGGAATAAACCGGAGCACCTGGAGGAAATCCACACAGACACGGGGAGAATACGCAAACTCCACACAGACAGTCGCCCGAGTCTGGAATCAAACCTAGGACCCTGGTGCTGGGAGGTAGTGGTGCTAACCACTGAGCCGCTGTGCCACCCATTCTGCTCAGGCAAGCTACTTGTGATGTGACTTCTCCCCAGAAAAGTTGGATTTAGCTGAATTCCCTTTGCTTCAGATGGTAGAGAGATTCCAATGAACCTCTCATCAGGAATATTCCACGACTCATCAGGTAGAGGTGAGTCAGAGATTTACTGTTGCCAGTTGGAACAAAAAAAGATAGAGGGATCCGTCGGCTGCTGCTTCTCAGGCAGAGAACATTGTTCTCCCTCTCTGTGTTGAAACATGCAATCATATCAACTGAACACCAAACTGGGCTGTGTGCGCTCGTCGTGAGCATTCTCTGGAATGGATCAGAATGGACGATATGCAAATGCATCATTGCTGTTGTTATACGCAGTGCCTTTCATTAGCAAAAGAGAAAATTCCTGCTTTATAATTTGATGATTTGTTGGTATGCATATGCTTAATTTTTAAAAATCGGCTGATGTTTTCATAATATCTGTGCTAAAATCAATGCATTTTATTCTTAAAATTTATTCCATAGATTTTGTCTCCCTGAGAAGAGAAAATGTGCATCCCACTGATTTTTCTCAAAATCGTGTATGCTTCTAAAGGATTTCTCATCTAAGACCAAAATTGATAATGTTTCAAAACAAAAGGCCTTCATTCCAGAAAAGTGTGAACAAAGCATTGTTCATAAGCTTCAAGAACGTTTTTTAGGTTAAGGGATCAAAACTGCACATAATGTGCCAGATGTGGTCTTAGCAACGCCCTGTGCAGAGGTAGACGCGAAAAATGTGATGCTGGAAAACCACAACAGGTCAGGCACACCCAAGGAACAGGAGACTCGATGTTTAGGTCATATTCCTGATGAAAGACTTATACCCGTGACGCCAATTTTCCTGCTCCTCAGACGCTGCCTGATTGGCTGTGCTTTTCCAGCCTCACACTGTTCGACTCTGATCTCCAGCATCTGCACTCCTCACTTTTACCGGTACAGATACAGTAAAACATTACTGATTAAACCTGGTACCCTTTGCCAGAAACACAATCATTCCACTTCGCTTCCAAACCACTTACAGCAAGTGCAGACTAACTACATCTGATTTGTGTAGCAGGATCATGCATACCGTCTGTATCTCAGAGTTCTGCAATCTCTCTCCACTTAAATTGTTTACCATTGTTTTATCCTTCCATCCAAAATAGACAACTCACATTATGCTATATCTGGTGAAGGTTTGCTCACTAATATCCCTTTGCCTATATCACATTGATCACACACGACCTCCATTTGATGACATACTGGATGACCAGCTTGGTGTTTAAGCTAATTGGGCTTTGATATATTCAGAACCTTCCTCCAGATCTTTGGTCTAGGTACTTATTGTTGATGATCCCATGGTGATCTCTGAGGCACTCCACCAGTTACAGCTTTGTAATGTGAAAATAAGCATTTATCGCTACTCTCTATTTCCTGTTAGCAATAGCTTCCTGTGTAACAGCTCAGATGTTTACATGACGTCCTGTGCAGTAAAATGTACTCAATGAGCTAAAATGATTCGTTCTATTTTCCTCTGTAACTTATTAAATAGGCAGAATATACTCCTCCAGTCTCATGGTAACGATAATGACTGGCTAAATGAGATGGCCCCCTATCTTTGTCACAGCTTCGAGGTGTGGATGGAGGGCACAATACATAGGGTAGTGGCAGCAGTATATCCCTGTAACAGCATCGAGGGTGGATTGAGGGAACAACACATTGGGTAGGGCCAGCAGTATATTTCTGTAAGCGCATCGAAGGGTGGATTGAGGAACAACACATGGGGTAGGGGAAGTAGTTGTCCATTCGGCGCCACCAGTCAGAATACTCCTGACTGATCCGATTGTGATTGACCATCCATCTCCTGTCTGTTCCCAATAAATATTGACTCTCCTGTCCAGCAAAGATCAGTCGAGGTCAGCCTTGAATATCTTCAAAAACCGAGTCTTCACTGCTCCCTGAGGATGAGGACCCTACCGATAGTACACCACTAAAATTAAAGGGGCGACCTTATTTCAGTGTGGAACCTGCTATTTTAAACTGTGTTAACCTAACATGAAATCGCCACCTTTTTTGAAATACAAGGACATAATAATTAGGCATAGACATAAACCATTCAGCCCTCTAAACCTGTCCAATAGGACCATTGACCCTTTTCAATCAAAATTGCATTAAACTCATTCCCTGTTTCTGTCCCAGGAAGAGAATAACTGATAGCATGACACCGCGCGAGCATTAAAAATGCAGAATTAGGACTTTCGTCCCATCGACTCTGAATGCTCGAGAGATTAGAGATTTCTCAACATCATTCTCCTGACTACTCTCCGTATCTCTTGACATGCTTATTCATCAAAAACCTATCTATCTCTGTCTTCTAAGCACGAGTGTTTGTGTCTCTGTCAGTCTGTATGTGCACTTGTGTGTGTTTGTTCAAGTATCTGTGTGTTTGTGTATTTATGTGCTGACATCGGTTCATCTATGTATTAACCTGTGAGTTTTACTTGTGCTTGTGTCTATTTGTGTGCAACTGTCTATGTCTCCGTATGCCACTACCTGTGTGCGGTTCTATCTCCGTGTATGCACGGTGAGTGACAGTATATTAGCGTATTTACATATGTCTCTGAATATTTTTGTGTCTGGATCGCTCTGCAATGAGTTGTTTGTTGTTTTGGGAGGGAGAAAATTGTGAGAACAGACAGAATGGTTAAAGTGCGAATTGCCCTTCACTGAACATTGTTTTTTTACTCAGTTGGAGGGACATGGATGTCGAGGAATCTCCATACGACACGTCCCGGTCTTCTCTGGCTCATACCAGGGTCCTCCCCACATGGTTGGGAGAGGGGGGGGGGTGGAGGCGGATCAGATATCGGGTGCTCCACCATCTGGCTTGGCCCTTTCTCTCCTATTACAGTCCTTTTCTGCGGGAATGGGAGAAAACGGGGGAGGGAGTGGTGGTGGGAGTGTGTGTCCCTGTGTTAATGCCGGTGTAGGTGGAGGGGGAGGGGGAATAGTGAGGTGTTCGGAGGGAGTCAGCCCACAGTGTTGTATCCATGCATTGTTATTAGTTGTTGTGGTTCTGTTCGTCGAGCTGGGAATTTTTCTTGCAGACGTTTCGTCCCCTGTCTAGGTGACATCCTCAGTGCTTGGGAGTCTCCTGTGAAGCGCTTCTGTGCTGTTTTCTCCGGCATTTATAGTGGCCTGTCTCTGTTGCTTCCGGTTGTCAGTTCCAGCTGTCTGCTGCAGTGGCCGGTATATTGGTCCAGGTCGATGTGTTTGTTGATAGAGTCTGTGGATGAGTGCCATGCCTCTCGGAATTCACTGGCTGTTATCTGTTTGGCTTGTCCTATAATAGTAGTGATGTCCCAGTCGAATTCATATTGCTTGTCGTCTGTGTGTGTAGCCACTAAGGATAGTGGTCGTGTCGTTTAGTGGCTAGTAGGTGTTCACAGCCAGGGAACAGCCAGGGAATTCCTAGAGGCATGGCACTCATCCACAGACTCTATCAACAAACACATCGACCTGGACCCAATATACTGGCCACTACAGCGGACAGCTCAAACTGACAACCGGAAGCGGCAGAGACAGGCCACAATAAATGCCGGAGAAAACTGCACAGAAGCGCTTTACAGGAGGCTCCCAAGCACTGAGGATGTCACCAAGACAGGGGACGAAACGTTTGCAAGACAAATTCCCAGCTCGGCGAACAGAACCACCACAACGAGCACCCGAGCTACAAATCTTCTCCCAAACTTTGAACAGTGTTATTAGTGTTGGGAGTATAGTGGAGGGAGAGAGTGCGCGGGGTGGGCGGGGGGTGGGGGGCGGCGGGGGTGATGGTAGGTGCTGAATTCAATAGTGAGAGTGTTAGTGCCTGAGCCTTATTTAGAGATAAAATATGAGCCTTGTTAGGGGGTAGGTGCTATAACAGGTCGTGAGTGTGAGGGCGCAGAGAGAGTACGGTTAAAGTTAACCTGGCAGAGTGGGGAGGATATTGATGCTTGTCCTGTGACGCTGGTCATTTCTTCAGACCATGTCAGCGTTGAGGTGACCTTCCCAGAATGGCTTGTTCACGTCTATCACTAATAACGCCACAGACCCAGTCCCTCAGATTCCACAGAATCAGTTTGGGTAGATCTTACAAATAGGAAGGAGAAGCAAGTGTTAGTGTATTAGTGTATTATTTGCTCTCGGGCAAATTCTGTGCATTATATGCTCTGTAAATTAGAGATGCAAACATTGTATTATTGCATGATCTCAAATTGCATCTAAACAGCGTTAACTAAGTGACTGCCAATGTTGTGAAAAGTAAATTCCATTAGCGTATAACAGGTTGGTTGAAGAGTATGTTGTGACTCAAACAAGACAGCAGGTTACTTTGGATTTGGTGTTGTGTGGTCAGAAGGACTCATTAATAACCTTACTCTGAGGACTAGAGAGTTTAATATACTGCATTTTACACGGCGCCTGCATACAATCTCGAATGTTTGAACACGGAGTGGTAGACACGAAATTGTCGTTAGAATATTAGAATCATGGAGTCCTGCAGCTTGGATACAGGCCCTTTGCACCAAAGTGGTCCGTGTCGACCAAAATGTCCATCCATGTTAATTCCATTTCCCTGCCTATGTCCCTTATTCTTCTAAATCTTTCCTATCTGCGTATTTGTCTAAAAGCCTTTTGAATGTTGTTAATGTACGTGCCTCAATCAAACTGCTGTCTGCTAATTCCATATGTCTACTAACATCTGCGTAAAAAAACTTGGCACTCAGGATCATTTTTATTCTTTCACCTCTAACCTGATGTCCTCTAGTCTTTGATTCTCAAAACTGGGAAAAAGAATGAGTGCATTCACCTTATTGACGCATCTCGTGATCTTATACATTTCTATACGATTTCCCCTCAGTTTCTTCCACTTAAAGGAAAATGTCTCTCCAAACTCTCCCTACAACTCAGACCATTGAGTACTGGCAACATCCTTGTAAATTTCTTCTGTCTTCTTTCCAATTTAATCACATCCTTCCTATGGCAAGTGAACAAAACCGAACACAATACTCCAAGTGCTTGTCTCACCAGCGTCCTGTCCAACTGCAATATCACTCTCGAACGTCTATACTCAATGCCCTGACTGATGAAGGCCAGTGTGCCAAAATCCTTTTTCACTGCCCTGTCTACGTTCAACTACTTTCAGAGAAACACGGATCTGAGCACCAAGGTCCCCCTGTTCTACTACAATTCTTGAGGGTCTAACATTCACCACGAAATTCCAACCTGGATTTGACATTTCAAAAAGCAACATCCCATGTGTTAATCTCCATTTGCCATTTCTCAGCCCACTTCCCCAGCTGATAAAGATCCTGCTGCAATTTCTGATAACCTCACTGTTCACAGTCCTGCCTATTTTACTGTCATCAGCCTAACTACTAATCATGCTTTGCACATTCTGATCCAAATCATCGATATAGATAACAAACAGTAATAGGCCCAGCACCAACCCCTGAGACACTCCAATAGTCACAGACCTCAAGTTCCACAAGCATCCTTCCAGTATTAGCCTCTGCTTTCTACCATCAAGCCAATTGAATATCCAATTTGCCAGAGTCCCCTGGATTCCATGCTATCGAACCATTCAGAGCAGCCTATCATGTGGAACCTTATCAAAGGCCTTTCTTAAATCTAGATAGACTATGTCTACCACCCTAACCTCATCAACATTCCAGGTCACTTCTTCAAAAGAACGCTAAAGAATTGTGAGCCATGATATCCGATCCACAAAGCAGTGCTGACTGCTCCTTATGAATCCGTGTCTTTTCAAATGCATGTATATGTTATCTCTCAGAACCTTCTCAAGTTGTTACAGTTGTTAAGCTAACTGGTCTACAGTTCACAGGTTCTTCTTCGCAGCTCTCCTTGAACAAGGGCACAGCGTTCTCTACCCTCTAGTCTTCCAGGACCTCCATCGTGGCCAGCGATGATGCAAAAAGATCGGCCAGGACCCCTGCAATATCTTCTCTCGTCTTTTGCTCTCTTCTTGGATACACCTGGTCAAGACCAGAAGCTTTGCAGAAATACTGCAATGTGTGAAATAAAATGTCTACTTCTTTAAGATAGAATCACCAAGGAAAGGGCAAGCGACTTAATGAATGCTAACATGATCAATTAAAGATTATATTAATCGTAGGAAGTGATTTCAGAAGAATTTTAGACATGGTGGAAACCGGAAAATTCTCAGAAATTTGTTTGTGTGGAGTTTGCATATTCTCCCCCTGTCTGCGTGGGTTTCCTCTGGGTGCTCCGGTTTCCTCCCACAGTCCAAAAATTTACACGTTAGGTGCATTGGCCATGCTTATTTGCCCAAAGTGTTCATCGATGTGTAGATTTGCTGTATCACTCTCAAAATGTAGAATCAGACGGGAATGGGTCTGGGTGGTTACTCTTCAGAGGGGCAGGATGGACTTGTTGGGCCCAAGGGCCTTTTCCATGCTGTGGGCTTTTAACGATTCTGTGAAAGAAGAACATAAAGACTACATCAATCTACAATCTGAATTGCAAAGAAAACAAAATAAAAGCAAGGTCAAATGTGGAATTTTGTAATGGTGAGAGGAGAGGTTATTGTGGAGAACAGGGAAATGACGAAGAAAGCAGCCAGTTACTTTGCATCTGTCATCACGGAGGAAAATCACTGAGAAATACTAAGTGATCACATGGAACTTTTGGAACTAAAGACATCAACTCAATTCATATCAGTAACAAGGTAGTAGTTGAAGGCTAGCATAGTAGTATTGTAGCTGGATTAAGCATTGCTAACTATAATGAGCCAGTTGTACTTCGGATCAAAACATTAGAAATAAATCAGCAATAGACACATTAAGGGTGCTGTCGATGGCTGTTTTTTTCCCTGTACATTCTGCAGAGGCTGGAAGTTAGTAAATGTGTTCAAAGCATTGTAGATGGATGGGAGGGATTCAAGTAACTGCAAAGGGAAGAAGAGATAGTGTGGAGAACTGCAGAACGATTAACTTGACATCTGTAGGGAAACTGATGGAATTTATTATATAGGGTCCGATATTGGATATTCCTAAATTAACAGCAACATTGGAGAGAATCAAAATGCACTGACAGAGTCTGACAGAATGTTCATATTTGACAAACTTCAGAACGATTAGAACTTGTTTATTGCAACATAGAAATGGCATATTTCGATTTTCAGAAGGCTTTTTTTTATCAGAACTCATGCAGTGAATTCATGAATAAAGTAATGTAAATGGTAATTGGAGAAATACATAGAAGTGGAAAGTTAAAGTCATATTTGCCTTCATGTATGTGAATCAGAACATAGTCGGAAGGTCATGTTGAAGCAGTTTCACAGCTTGCTAATGAAACTGTATATAGAGTATTGAGTCCAGTGTTGGTATCTCAATCTGAGAAAGAATATACTGACCATGGAGGATGTGCAATGGACAGTCTCCAGGTTAATCCCTCAGATGGTGAGATTGCCTGATGTGGAAACTCGGCCTGTGTTCGCTAGAGTTTCAAAGAATGAGAGGTGATCATAGTGAAATTTAGAAAAGTTACTGAACATATGACAAGGTGGAAGTAAACAGGATTTTTCTCTGGCTGTCTACTCTACATTTAAGGCAAATAATGGCAGGTAAATGATAAACCATTTCAGACTGCAATAAGAAGGCAATTCTTCATTTGAAGAGGACTGACAAACACAGCGACATGGAAACCCGCTGGCAGGGCAAGATTAGGGAGAATCCCCAGATATTCTACAAATACATCAAGTGGAACAGAATAACCAAGGAATAGGTAGGACTCATTAGTGACTTGCCAAGTTGCATCCAAATCAACTTAGTGGCAGGAGACAGAAGGTCTGCTGGTAGAAGTCTGTTTGTTTGACTGGAGACCAGTATCCAATCGTGTAACACCGGGATCAGTGCTGTGCCCCAAATTATTTGTGATTCGGAGATGCCAGTGCTGGACTGGCTTGGGCAAAGTTAAAAAAGTTACAAACACTAGATGATATTCCAACAGTTTATTTGAAGGCACGATCTTTCGAAGAGCATGATCACGTGATGAAGAAGCAGCGCTGAGAAAGCTCGTGCGTCCGAATAAAACTGTTGGATTATAAACTGGTATTTTATGATTTTTAACCTTATTATTTGTAGTATTGATAAATGATGCAGCTATGAATATGGAAGAGATTGGGGTGAGTGTGATTAATCAGTTTGCGTTTGACACAAATCTTGGCTGGTTGGTTGGCAGTGAGGAGGAAGGCCTTATATTACAGGAAGATGCAGATGGAATAATGAAATGGGTGGATCAATGGCCGATGGAAGGTAACCCTGATAAATATGAGGTGATGTACTTTGGAAGAAGCAACCAGACAGGGGAGGACTCAAAGAATAGCAGCACACTAGGAAGCTCAGAGGATGTTGCTGCACATATTGGGCGGCACGGTGGCACAGCGGTTAGCACTGCTACCTCACAGCATCAGGAGACCCGGGTTCAATTCCCGACTCAGGCGACTGACTGTGTAGAGTTTACACATTCTCCCTGTGTCTGCGTGGGCTTGCTCCCCGTGCTCCGGTTTCCTCCCACAGTCCAAAGATGTGCAGGTTCGTTGATTCGGCCATGCTAAATTGCCCGTAGTGTTAGGTAAAGGGGTAAATGTAGGGGAATGGGTGGGTAGCGCTTCGGCAGGTCGGTGGGGACTTGTTGGGCCAAAGGGCCTGTTTCCACACTGTAAGTAATCTAATCTAATGTCCCTGAATGCGATTAAACAGGTTAATGCCGAACTTGACAAGTCGTAGCGACCATAAACGTAGACTCTATTCATGGAGGCACAGATTATACGAGCTATGTGTAACTTTGGTTAGGCCAAATGGAATACTATGTTCAGTTCTGGGAGCCACATTATAGAAATTATGTGATTGCAGTGGAGATTCACCAGGATGTTCCCTTGTCTGGAGTAGATCATGTCGGGTTGTTTACTTTGAAGCAGAGAAGGCTGAGAGGGGCGTGCTTCAGAAGGATATGCTAACCAGGGGCATGGACAGGATGGATAGACAGCAGCTGTTCCTTCCAGTCAAAGGGCGAAGAAGAAGGGAGGACCATTTTAGAGTGAAGGGTTTGATGTTTAGTGAGGATTTGAGGATTGGTTTTCATCCAGAGGCTGTTGGGGTCAGGAATGAACTTCCAGAGATGGCAGTTGGCACTGGTAACCTCAGAACCGTTAATAAATACATGGTCGTGCCCTTGAAGTGCCATAACATACATGGCTATGGGCCTCGTATAGGAAAGTGGGACTAATGTAGATCGTGCTCTATTTCTGACAGTATAGAGTCAGTGCTTCTGTGATTGTATGGGTTGGATGGTCAATCATTGAGCAGCATAAGACAGGAATTGATGAGTTTCTGAAGAATGCATTAACCAGGGTTATAACAGTAAACTTGTCTCCATGTGCTAGAACAGGGAAGCTAGACGTGTCTAATGCCCTGCTCCCTTCCTGATGTTTCTGTGCAGTCTGTGGGAAAGCTCTGTCATTGTTTTCACAAGCTCTTAAACATTAGGAAGGCAGCATCTGTCTGGTTGAAAGGACAGTTTTTCCTGTTCCCTTCTCCAAAGCTCATTGCCGGTGTTCTGTCTGGTTTTATCCTTTAAGAACTCAGAGCAATTTGATACAATTGAGTGTCTTGCTTGGCCATCCCAGAGACCATTGCAGAGTTTATCACATGTCTGTTTGTCAGGAGACACTTGTAGGCCAGACCGGGAAGCACGGGAGATTCACTTCCTGAAAGTACATTGGGGAAGGGACAGATGTTTACAATGGACATTAGATTCAAGGTCAATATTACTGGACCAGATTTTATGTCTCGATATTTTCTTTATTGTTTTCAACGTCCACCAGCTGCCAGAGCATTATCTTGGTCTGGATCAGTAATCCAGTGATATTTGCACAACAACGCCATCTCCACATGGGGACCTATCAGAAACCACACTGAGTACATTATTCATGTGCTGCTTGTCAGCTCTGTCAAAAAGAATTCCCACCAATGCGACTATCCCGACGGGATTGAGGTGTGGTAAATGGTCAGACTGTAGTCATTCCCTTGTTATGCGACTGGATATGGTTGAAGAACGTTCCACGTGGCCAGGCAGATGTCAGAGTTGGAGCTGGAATGAAACAGCTTCCCCAGCGACACGGCTTGTTGTGCAGCACAATCTTCAGTCCTATTACAGGAATGGTGTCAGGGCCTATTGTCTTTGTCATATCTACTGTGTTCAGCTGTTTTTTTCATGTCACGTGCAACGAATCGAATTGGTTGAAGACTGGCATCTGTGATGACGAGGGTGAGGTGGATTATCGACTCAACACTTCCGGCTGAGGATGGTGCAGATACTACATCCTTGTCTTTCACACTGATGTACAGGGCTAGGGATATTTGTGTCGCCCTCTCCTCCTGTAAGTTGTTTATTAGTCCATCGACATTGATGACTGGATGTGCCTTGACTGCAGAGTTTCGGATTTTATCTGTTAATCTTGGGATCATTTCCCCCTCTCCATCAGAAGGTAGATCTGCTGTTTGGAATGTAACCAGTCAAGTGCGGTAGCTTTAATGGGTTGTCATCAGGTTTAGATGCACATGGTTCTGACTCTGGCATGTTCACCCAAACTCGACACTAAACCATCACTCGGCTTGATGATAATGGTAGAGCGATGCATTACCCTGGGGGGAAAGTTATGTATTGTGTTTGAATGCAATTCTGCTGCGGCTGCGGCTGCTGCTGTGATCACATGAAAACCCTGTGTGAGCTGCAATATCTGCAAATCAATTCTACTGACTTTCCCCCTGTTCACACCCATACCCATTCATCAATCAGCCCTGTACTCAGTAACCTAACCTGGTTTCTGATGTGCAAACACATCCAGTTTCATAATCTCATTATGCTGAGGGTCTCTCCCTGATGTCATGCTTCCAATATGTTACATTACTCAGATCCTTTAACATATTAATCTGAATCATTTCCTTTCCCATCATAACATCTTCTTTGTTTGAAGTGAATGTTTGTTCCTATGTTTTTCTCCCTGACCATGATTAAGACCTCGGTCGTGTCAGTGATGCCAGCCTTATGTCATTTCAGAGCCAATGAACTTGTGCACTTTGCGTTTTTGTTCACTTCCCAATGTTGAGCGCTCTCTGCTGGATAGGGCGTTTGAGCAGATTCAACGCACTTCTTTGGAAAATGTTCAAAAACAGAAATTGCTGAAGAAACTAAGGAGGTCTGGCTGCATCTTTTGAAGTGAAAGCTGAGTTAATCTTTCGTGTCCAGCGAACGTTCTGGAGAAACTTTGCAGGTCTGGCAGCATCTGCAGAGACAGAGAAACAGAGTTAGCGTTTTAAGTCCAGTGTGACCCTTCAGAATTGAAAAGGATTGGAAACTGGGCATTTTAGTTCCTTGCCACAGAGGTGGGGGGTAGGTGACAGGGAAAAGAGGGTGTGACAACAGATAAACAGACTTTTAGCAGTGGTGAAAAGAGAAGATGGTATAAAATGAGTTTAAATTACGATGTGAATGGGGGAAAGGGGTTCTCTCTAATGAGTGCAAGATAAAGAAGACACAACCACATGAGGTCATACGGAGGCCAGGAGGGAGAATGTTGAACATGTGTTATTATATAGATCTGGCCAGAGATACATTTTCACTGTAGAGATCACTGCCGTCAGGCAAAGGAATTCAGGTGCTTGACGGCTTATTGGCACTATTAAGATTTTCATGCTACCTTCGTTCTGTAACATAAAGAAGAAAACAAATAACAGGATGAAGTTTGGGCTGAGCGTTATTTACCTGTCACTTTTAACATTGTTTCAAATTTGCAGTGCTTATCTTTAAATGCTTGTTCTTGAAGTTAGTATCAGATGGTTTGTAGGAGGTTGGGGTGACATTATAGTAATTTACAAAATCAGGGGAGACTTGGGCAGGGTGAAAAGCCAAGGTCTTTTCCACAGGATAGGTAAAGTAACTGATAGAGCCATAGGTTTATGGTGGAAGCTGGAAGATTTAAAAGGGAGGAAGAAGGCAATTTTTTTTTGCACAGAGGGTGACGTGTTTATGGAATGAGCTGCCAGAGGAAGACTGACAGATGCACGTACAGCTCCAACATTTAAAAGACATTTGGATGAACATGTGAATGGGGACCGTTGAGATGCATATGGGCGAAATGCAAGAAGATGGGAATAGTTTAGTTTGGAAAACCTGGCCGGCATGGACAAGTTGGACCAAAGATTGTGCTTGTATGCGCGATGACTGTATGAATATAGAAAGCGAAGAAAAGGGAAGAAAAGATGTGATATAAGACAGGGGGAGATTGGTGTCAGGGACTGTCGGTCTGGTTTATATCAGACAGGGCGAGATTGGTGTCAGTGACTGATGGTCTGTTTTATATCTTTTTACCCTTAGAATTTCTAAGCTCTATCCATACTGACTCTACATCCCCTGATTCTAGGTCGCCCCGTGCAAGGGACTGAATATCATCCCTTACCAACAAGGCCACCTCACCCCCTCTGCCCGTTAGTCTGTTCTTACGATAGCACGTGTAGCCTTGAGTATTCATTTCCCAGACCATGTCCACTTGAAGCCACATGTCAGTTATCCCCACAATATCGTATCTGCCAATTTCCAAAAGAGCCTCAAGCTCATCCATCTTATTTCTGATGCTTCGTGCATTCATATATAGTATTTTTAATTTTGTTACTATCCTCACCCTTCCCAAAAACTTCTATTTCACTCAACCTTACAGCATGATCCCATTCTGAGTTTTCTGCCTCATTGATACAGTTGACTTTCTTGAATTCCCCTTTTCTAACTTTCGCTTCAATTTCCTTCTCAAACATCCAGTTTGTCCCCTCCCCCCAGGTACTTAGTATAAATGCAGCTGTGTTGTATTAGCAAACCTGCCTGCGAGAATGCTGGTCCCCCAACCTATTAAGATGCAAACCGTCTCTCTTGTATAATTTATGCTTACCACAAAAAATACCCCAGTGATCCAAGAATTTACATCCTTGCTTCCTGTGCTAGTTCCCCAGCCACACGTTCAAGTCCATTATCGCCCTGTTTCTGGCCTCACCAGCCCGAGGAAATATATCAAACTCTGACAGTGTGAGACAGATTGGAAGCAGGGATGACAGTTCACTTTAAAGAAAACAGTCAAATCGTACTTAATACACAAGCGTTATCAAAGAACCGCGTGTATATTGAATAGAGAAGCAAACTTGATGGGCCGAAAGCAGTACATCCGTTCTCGTTTTATATTTCACAATGTTTAAACATATTTTGGGATATGAGCATTGTATGGGGAAAACTGCATTGAGGAGATGTTCGGTCCTGAAGTAGCATGAGGAAAGCTCAACGTATTGAATGACCTCCTCCTTTCCCGATGTTTCTGTGCAGTATGTGGGAAAGCTCTGTAAATGTTGTCACAGGCTCTCAGGTGTTAGGAAGGAGGCCTCTGCAGGATCGATAGGACTGCGTTTCCCATTCCCTTTTCTGATAACAAGGCTGGTGCCAGGTATTCTGTCCGGTTTTATCCTTTAAGATCTCAGAGCAGTTTGATACGATTGAGTGTCTTACTTGGCCGATTCAGAGACCATTGAAGAGTTGATCACATGTCTGTGCGTCTGGAGTCACTTTTAGGCCAGACTAGGAAAGCACTGGAGATTCAATTCCTGAAAGTACATTGGGGAAGGAGATCGATGTTTACAATCAACATTGGACACAAGATCACTATTACCGACCACAGATTTTCGGACTCAATATTTTATTAATTGTTTCTAACTTCCACCAGCTGCTGGAGCATTGACCTGGTCTGGATTCGTAATCCAATGATATTTCCACAACAGCACTATCTCCACTAAGGGGCCTATCGGAAAACACACTGAGCAGGTTATTTCTGTGCTTCTTGACAGCTCTGTCCAAAAGAATTCCCACCAATTTGACTGTCGTGATGGGAGTTCGAGGTGGTAATTGGTCAGATTGTAATTATTCTCCTCTTCGGGGACTGGACATAGCTGAGTAATTTTCCACAGGGAGATGTCAGAGTTGGATATGGAATGAAACAGCTTCCCCAGGGACGCAGCTTGTTGTGCAGCACAAGTCTTCAGTCCCATTGCAGGAATGGTTTCAGGGCCCATTGCATTTGTCATATCTAATGTGTTCAGCTGTTTCTTCATGTCACATACAGCAAATCGAATTGCTTGAAGACTGGCATCTGTGAGTCTGTGGGCATCATGATGAGTGTGGGTTGGATCATCCAGTCAACACCCTCTGGCTGGGGGTAGTGCAGACACCATATCCTTGACTCATTTTCACTGATTTAGAGTCGTTCCGATATTTAGGATGAGGATAGTTATGGCGTCCTCTGCTCCAGTAAATTGTTTAATAATTCATCGACATTTATGATTGGATTTAGCAGGACGGCAGAGCTTAGATCCGATCTGTTAGTCTTGTGATCATTTCCCCTTCACCATCAGAAGTTATTTCTGCTGTTTGGAATGCAACCAGTCACGTGTGGGTTGTCAACAGGTTTAGGTGCACGTGATTCCGTCGTTGGCATCAGCCCTGTATTCAGTGACCTAACCTGGTTTCTGATGCGGTAACACTTCCATTTTCATATTCTCATTCTGCTGAGAGCATCTCTCTGGTGTCACACCTCCAATTTGTTACTTTATCTCAATCCATTTAAGGTAATAATCTAAATCGTTTCTTTTCCACAATGTCAACTTCGGTATTTGAAATGAATGTGTTTCCCTCTGTTATTCTCCCTGACCATGATTAAGAGCTCTGCAGTGTCAGTGATGTCAGTCTTATGCAGTTTTAGAATATAGGAACTTGTACACCATGCATTATCGTTCAGTCCCCAGTTTACGGCGCTCCATGTTGGATGGGATGTTTCAGCATCATTGACATCCTTCTTTGGAAATAGTCCACAAACAGAAATTGCTGAAGAAATTACTGAAAATGTTGCAGCATCTTCTGGAATGAATGCAGAGTTAAACTTTCAGGTCCAGTGACCCTTTACAAAGCTCCCAGTTTCTCCAGCAATTTTTGTATTTTTATTTCCAGTATCCATAGTTATTTGTTTTAGTGAAAATTTGTTCTGTGCCTATTCATTTCTGGAGAAACTCACCAGGTCTGTCTGCATCTGCCGAGACAGAGAAACGGCGTTAGCATTTCAAGCCCAATGTGACACTTCTTCAGAACTGAAAAGGATTGGAACCTGGGATTTTTAATCCCTTGTCAGAAATGGGGGATGGATGACAGGGAAAAGAGGGTGCGTCAAAGATAAACGGGCTTTTAGCACTGCTGAACGAGTGGATGATGTAAAATGGGTTTACATTAAGGTGTGAATGGAGAAAGGGGTTCTCTCTATTGAGTGCAAGATAAAGAAGACACAACCACACAAGGTCATAGGGAGGCCAGGAGGGAGAATGTTGACTATGTGGCATTATATAGATCTGGCCTTAAATACGTTTTCACTGTCGAGATCATCGCCCCCTTTATACAAAGGAATCCAGGTGTTTGACTTCTTATTGGCGCTAGTAAGCGTTTCATGCTGCCTTAGTATTGTAACATGGAGAAAACACAAATCACCATATGAAGTTTGGGCTGAGTATTGTTTACCTGTCATGTTTAATATTGTTTAAATTTTCATTGCTTATCTTTAAATGCTTGTTCTTGAAATTAGTATCAGATGGATTGTAGGAGGTTGGGTGGTGACATTGTAAAAGCTTCTAAAATCATGAGAGATATGGATAGGGTAAATAACCAAGATCTTTCCAACGGCATGGGGGAGTTCAGACATAGAAGGTACAGTTTTAAAGTGAAAGAGGAAAGATTTAAAAGGATCGAAGGGGCAACTTTTTTACACAGAGGGTGGTTGGGTATGGAATGAGCTGTCAGAGGAAGTGGGGTAGATGCCAGTACAGGTACAACATTTAAAGCTCATTTGGAAAAACATATGAATGGGAAACATTTTGAGGCATATGGGTCAAATGAAAGCAGGTGGGTCGAGCTTAATTTGGAAAACTTGGCCAGCATGGACATTTAGAAAAGCTTCACGCAGGGTCTGAGTGGTTTTGTGAAAGGGAAATTATACTTTGCCCTGGAAAATCATGCAAAATATTTCTGGAGATGCCTGAGAATGTAACAAGCAGACTTGATAAAGGGGATCTGGTTGACACCAGGCTTTCCAGAGATTTTCCACAAGGTATTACAAAATAAAAGTTCTTACACATGACAGAAGGTCGTAGGATGATGGATAATGTATTAACATGGGATGATGATTGGTTCGCACATAGAAATTAGAGAGTCAGGATGAATGAATCTTCATGATAAAAGTGTATCTGCTGGAATACCACAGCTCTGAGTCCGATGGCATCAGTTATTTATAATCTATACTGATAGCCTGAAAGAGGGAGTTGAGTGCAACATAACATTCGAATTTGTGGATGACACTGAGAACCAAAGGCAGGCTGTTATTTAATGGAGAGGACTTCCAGAAAAGGAGCAGTACAAAGGGATTGGAGTCTTCCAGTGTATGAAACATAAAGTCAGCATGCTGGTGCAACAAGTAACTGGGTTGTTTCAAAAGATGGGTTCCTGGGACGAAAGGTTTGTGTTAATGAGAATCTCTAAAATGGTGAGGCGATCATTCATTGGGGTTTAAATGAATGAGGAGTGATACTGCTGAAAAATACAAGACACAGAGAGGGGTTGACACTGTAGATGTTGAGAAGTTCTTACCATTCCTGGGTGGAGTTCCGAAATGGAGGACATAGATACCGATTATGGAATATCGATTTCAGTCTGAGATGCAAAGTGATGTCTTCTCTCAGAAGGTAGTGAATGTCTGGAATTCCCTAACCCGGAGAGGTGTGGAGGGACAACAAATTTGGACTATACAAACACCCAGCGGGTATATAAAACTCATTCACTCTCCTCAAGGAGTCGGGAAGAAAGTGGAGTAGAGTTCTGGAGTAGATCAGCCATGTTCGTATTTAATGACAGGACAAGCTTGAGGGGCCGAATAACCTACTCTTGTTCCTACTGTTATTAATTTCACATGTTATACTTTTGGAAAGTAACTGATTATTTTCCTGGAAGTTGTGTTGTGTAATGCTACATTCGGATGAGCAGAGGATTTGTTTGAGTTTACCCTGGGTGGGGTATGGGGGCTGGAGTTACAGCGAATCTGGATCTGGGACATGGCTTAAATTTGGAGCAGAAGTTACAGAGATGGGAAGCCTGGAAACAGGGATTGGGGGTGAGGGTCACTTCCTGATCCAGGCTAGATTTTCCAAGTACATTTCCAAAACTACACATAACCATCGGAGTGGCCTCGATTTGCAGGTCCGAAGGGCGGAATGGAACATCAGAACACAGGACTGAGGGATAGGAATGGGCTATTCGGCCCTTTGATACTACCCCACCAGTAAATGAGATCGTGGCTCATCTCATTGTGGTCCCAGCTGCACTTTTCTCTCCATGCACCATTATCCCTGATTCACCTCTCTGTGGAAAATCAGATGAAGCCAACCTCGATATAATATAAAGATTCCGCCATCCCAAACTTCTGGGGAAGAAGATTTCCAATTGACTGAATTCCCACTTTGTGAATTTCTTCTCACTCCATTTGTGACTGAGGATGAAGGGTGTCACGATTTTCTTTTCTCGTCCCACTCCTCCACTGCTCACAACAAATTTTAAATGTAACCAGGTTGGTGACGTGGCCGATGATAAAGGTCTCAGACTGGGTTAGGTTCAGTGATAAGAAGTCAGACAGATTTCTTTAGTCAGCCACAAGTTACTAACAGAACTAACGGAGGAGTATGGTGGATCTGTGGGTGGCACTGCTTCCTCACATCACCAAGGAGCTGGGTTCGATTCCAACCGTGGGCAACCCTCCATGTGGAGTTTGAACATTCTCCACGTGACTGTGTGGGTTTCCTCTCAGTGCTCCAGTTTCCTGCCACAGTCCAAAGATGTGCAGTTTAAAGTGGATTGCCCATAGTGCCCAGGGATGTGGAGGTTAGGTGGGTTAGTTATGGGAAATGTAGGGTTACATGGATAAAGTAGGGGGCCACGTCCAGGTAGGATGCAGTTTAGTGCATCGGTGCGGACTTAATGGACGGAATTATCCTGCCTCCACACTGCAGAGGGTCTATGACAATGACTACAAATTTGGCCTATACAAACACCCAGCGGGAATATACCTAATCCACACTTATCAAGGTCTTGTATGTTTCATTCTCATTCCAAGAGTACTCTGTTAAAGCCTTCATAATATAAGCCCTTCACCCCAGGAAGACGTGAAATGAAACATCTCTGAACTGCTTTCAATGTAATTATATCCTTTCTCAGATAAGGAGACACAAAAAAAAATCTCACACTCAGATCATAAAGTTTATATTTGTTTTCTCAATTTGCTGAGAGTCTTTGGAACACTCTTCCCCACAGACCGTTGGAGGCAGAAATATTGAATATTTTTGAGGCACCGACAGAAGGTTCATGAATAACATCAGAGTCAAGGATTTTGGAGGAATGGGCAGCAACTTGCAGCGCAGGGGAAAATGTAGACAGTGGTATCAAATTGCACGGGTCCGGAACATCTAGGAATATAATGCAAAATGAAATGATAATATCAATAAAACATTAAGGGGGAATCCAAGATACTGGAGATCCGGAAGGTCTGTTTTGCTGGGCTCTGCATCACAGCACGGGCAAAGTTTGTCTCTAACCCATCCCATCCCAGACATTTATGTAAAATTCAACAAGTTATCAAGTGGAAATGACAAAACATGGGAAAGGATCAAGTAAGTCCCAACACGGTGCACCCGTCAGAAGCATCGAGCATGCCTGAGGCTGTAGCTGCAACCCACTCTGCTCGTTCCATAGACCCAGTTACTCACCAGTCCTTGGTCACTGAGTTCACCAAGTTATGTGAAATGATTGAAGTAATGATTGAAGAAGGGTTCAGCAGTGGCTAGAGCCACTCTCAGCCGTGCTCCAATAACATGAGCAGCAACTTGACAGCCTTGGAAACAGAACAGATTATGCCAAGCGCCGAACTGCAGCGACAGAGACCGCGATCAGTTCCTTTCAGGAGAGGATCCTCGCCTTTGAAAAGCAGGTCTATACCTTAACTGAACACGTCGACGACCTCGAGAACAGGCATAGGATGAAGAATGTTCACATCGACAGTCTGCTGGACCGGATGGAAGGTGGTCAGCCAGTGAGTTTATTGAGAACTGGCTGCAGCGATTCCTTCACTTCAAAACTGAAAAGGGACGGGTGAGGACTGAAACAGTTAATCGGGTTATGGTGCGGAGGTCAGACGCAGACCCCTGCCTTCGCCCTGTCCTTGTGCAGTTCCATAGTTATGG
Source organism: Chiloscyllium punctatum (assembly GCF_047496795.1). NCBI lineage: Eukaryota > Metazoa > Chordata > Chondrichthyes > Orectolobiformes > Hemiscylliidae > Chiloscyllium > Chiloscyllium punctatum. The sequence goes on along the minus strand of NC_092785.1, from coordinate 25,978,089 downwards.
GGATAAACATAGGCAGATGGAATCTTCCAGAACCCAGTGGAAAGATCCGATGGCTTTAATTCAGAGGGCTCCAGGATTATGATCTTTCAGGACTTTTCAACGGTGGTGATTCAGGAAAGAAAATCTTTTGATGATATCAAGAGAAGAGTAAGGGAAGTCGGAGTCAGTATTCCCTAATATACCCAGCGGTGCTCCGTATTGCTTTTAATGGATCCATACACTCGTCTGACTCTCCAGAGAAAGCGAAAACTTTGTGGACATTTTAAAGTAAGATGGATGTTTAGATAATCATGTTTCTCTCTTAAAGAAATTTTCTTGCATTTTTCTGGTATGAACCAGTATTAAATTATAGTCGGGGATGAGTAGAGTACTCACTTTTAACTTCTTCATTAGTATTACTACTCTTATTCTCTTTCCTTGCATATGTCCGGGGTGCGGCTCAAGCTGGAGCGGGTTACAAAGGTAGTTGTGATGACTAAATACCGACCAAAGGGCAGTTGAAGCCTGATGTTTGTCGTTAATTGCCCTGGATGTCGTATTGGTAGCAGGCAGAAGTTAAGGTTTTGGGGTATGTAACCGTCCCCACTGGACGGCCGTGGTTGGGGTGAGTAAATTCCCTATGGAGTGTCATTGGCACGTTGGATTTTGTTTCATTTTTTGTTTTTTTTGTGTGTGTTTAGTTTTGGAAAGTTTTGAGAGCTTGTTCGATGTAGTAGTCTTAGTTCGTGTTGTTTTGAAGCTCGATGAGTCTTTTTTCATTCATGATCAGCGATGTGTAATTCGAGTTCTTCCTCTCTACAGCTCAAATGTTGCGACAGTGTGTGATCGATAATGATGTGCTTAAATGGGGTACCTGGAACAATAAGCGGAGCCATCGTCCAGTTAAGAGGAAAAATGTACTTTCTCGTCTTAGAAAGGAGAGGATGGATGTTGTCCTATTGCAGGAGATGCACCTTGATGACAAGAAACATTTGATATTACAGCAGGGCGGGTTTGATCGAGTTTATTTCTCGTTTTATTAATAATAGGAGTAGGGGAGAAGCCATACTGGATAGGAAGAATCTTCCAGTTAAATTACTAGATTACATTAGACATTCACAGGAGGGTCATAATCCCCAAACCCTTGAACTATGGGAAAGATAGATGGTAAATATTCAGCCTGGAGCCCAGTTACAAGTGGAGTTCCGCAGGGTTCAGTTCTGGGTCCTCTGCTGTTTGTAATTTTTATTAATGACTTAGATGAGGGAGTCGAAGGGTGGGTCAGTAAATTTGCAGATGATACGAAGATAGGTGGAATTGTGGACAGTGAGGAGGGCTGTTGTCGGCTGCAGAGGGACTTAGATATGATGCAGAGCTGGGCTGAGGAGTGGCAGATGGAGTTCAAACCTGCCAAGTGTGAGGTTGTCCATTTTGGAAGAACAAATAAGAATGCGGAATACAGGGTTAATGGTAGGGTTCTTAGTCAGGTGGAGGAACAGAGGGATCTTGGGGTCTATGTACATAGATCTTTGAAGGTTGCCACTCAGGTGGATAGAGTTTGTAAGAAGGCCTATGGAGTATTGTCGTTAATTAGCAGAGGGATTGAATTCAAGAGTCGTGAAGTGATGTTGCAGCTGTACAGGACTTTGGTTAGGCCACGGTTGGAGTACTGTGTGCAGGTCTGGTCGCCTCACTTTAGGAAAGATGTGGAAGCTTTGGAGAGGGTGCAGAGAAGATTTACCAGGATGTTGCCTGGAATGGAGAGTAGGTCGTACGAGGATAGGTTGAGACTTCTCGACCTTTTCTCGTTGGAACGGCGAAGGATGAGGGGTGACTTGATAGAGGTTTATAAGATGATCAGAAGAATAGATAGAGTAGACAGTCAGAAACTTTTTCCCCGGGTACAACCGAGTGTTACAAGGGGACATAAATTTAAGGTGAAGGGTGGAAGGTACAGGGGAGATGTCAGGGGTGGGTACTTTACCCAGAGAGTGGTGGGGGCATGGAATGCACTGCCCGTGGGAGTGGTAGAGTCAGAATCATTGGCGACCTTTAAGCGGCATTTGGATAGGTACATGGATGGGTGCTTAATCTAGGATAGAAGTTCGGCACAACATCGTGGGCCGAAGGGCCTGTTCTGTGCTGTATTGTTCTATGTTCTATGTTCTATGTTCTAATACAGTATTTTTAATGGTTATTGCCTCCCGGCGCACCCTCTTAAAACCTTGGTCGATGCATTTCCCAAATTAAGTTATCGTGTCTCATGGTGCATTAGTGCAGATGATTTCAACTGTCTTATGGACCCCACAGTGGACAGAATGTCCAAAGGTCACCCAATACCCTCGTCATAATGTAAGCAATTAGTTGGTTCTTGTTCAGAACTAGAGCTGGTGGATGTCTGGAGGCATATCCACATCACAAGTAGGGATTTTATATTCGCCTAAAACCCGCATAAATGCCACACGAATGTTCATCTCTTCTCCATCCCTGCAACAATCTTAGATTCGGTGGCGTCCTGCACAATTGGGAAAATTACCATTTCTGACCATGAAGCAGTATAACAGTTTCGAGACGCTGGCAAATGGATCCATTTTTTCTTAAGGCTGGTTAGTTAATTGGGTATTTCTGTAAAGATTTCAGATCTTTCTTAGCCATTAATGCAGATTCAACCAGTAACACATCCATTCTATGGGAAACTGCTAACGCTCATGCCAAGGGAATAGTTATTCATCTGGAAGCGGCAGAAGGGGGAGCAGGAACGCTGGCTTTAGGCACAGCTGAGGACAGCCAAGAGTGCATACTGTGATAGCCCCTCAGTGCCTAATCTGCAGAGGATCACAACACTTCTGTCTACAGTGAATTCCTCGCTCACACAGACAGCCAGGAATGAACATACTTTTGAATCACAAAGGCTGTTTGAACATGGAGATAAGCCAGGCAAGTATTTAGCCTAACTTGCCAGGAAAATGAGCGCCCCGTCAAGCCATTACCTCAATTAGGGAAGGTACTGGGATCCTTCCCTCCGATTCCAAAAAGATTAATGCAGCCTGTCCGAGAGTTTTCTCCGAATTATTTCAGACTGAACATTTTGAGGATAGATGGATTAAGATGGAGTCATTTTTCAAGAACCTGGGTTTTCCAGGAGTAACCCCTGAAGAAGTGATGTGCCTTAATGCACCATTGTCAGCGCAGGAGGGTGTGAAGCAACTTCAGCATGTAAAGGTGCACGTTCCTGACGGATTTCTGAGTGAATTTTATAAATAATTTATAAACCTATTGTCACGGCTGATGTTTGACATGTTCTGTCACTCATACAGTCACGAACACCTCCCTTTTCCTTAAGAGAGAGGCTCATATCTCTCTGATGCTTAAGAATGGAAGACCCTGGAGGATTGTGCTTCTTACACGCCAATCTCACTTTTAAATGTTGGTTTCAAAATCCCGTCTGTGACCTGTACATTAAAGTGGAAACTTTGCTCCCTTCCGTTACCAAAGAGGACCAAACAGGATTTATAAAGGGCCGCAGATCTTCCTAAAATGTTAAGAGTTTTCTAAATATGTTCCAAGAGTGTCAACAACAATCTGTCCAGGGATTAATGATCTCTTTAGATGAGAGAAGGCATTTGGTTGGGTTGAGTGGCCGGATATCTTCTGTACATTAGAACAGTTTGGTCTACACAAACTTTTTATCAAGTGGATGAGGGTCCTTTACCGCAATCCTCTGGCTGCAGTTCTCACGAATGGTGTGGCCAACCAGTAATATTAATATTTCTCCAGGCAGCCGCCAAGGTTGACACCTTACACCATTGTTGTTTATGTTGGGGATTGAGCCACTGGCGGAGGCCATCCGTAGGGATGCCCACATATCTGCCCCAGAAGTAGGATAGAAGTCACGTAAGATTACATTGTATGCTATGTGACAAATTCCACAATTTCCGTAGTTCATGTGGGAGGTCTTAGGGAAATACCTGATACTGAGGCCAAATCCTGGTTTACTTTTAAATGGTCACTGGGGTGGTTTCCATATTTCAGTGTATTCATTGCATCTGTCTTTGATCATTTATTTAGTGTGAACTGTATCCATTTGTTTGACAAAATTAAACAAGACCTTCAAAGATGGGAGACATTTCCGATATCATGGCTAGGTCGGATAGCTGTTATTAAAATTAATGTAGGGGTAAATGTAGGGGAATGGGTCTGAGTGGGTTGCGCTTCAGCGGATCAATGTGAACTTGTTGGGCCGAAGGGCCTGTTTCCAAACTTTAAGTAATCTAAGATGATTTTTAGAAAAAAATGGCTGGTTTAGCTCTTTTATTTGGCACCATAAGTGATTCTTTATCAAGCTAACAAAATTGCAACTGGCCCACAGATTTTGGGGAGTTGATCTCCCCGATTAAAAGCAATCAATTAGGTTTTTTTCATCCTATGTGAGTGCCTGGGCGACTGAAGTCTCGGCATCAATATGGCTAGACATTGAGCCCTCTCAGAAAAAGTGAACCCTTATTAGTCTGTTGTTCTTAGATAAAATGACAACATTTATGGAGTATTGTCATAAACTAATGATGAACAATACTGTTAAAACTTGAAGGACAATGCATCAGATCGAGGGCAATACAGACAAAACCATGTTTCTTACCCCTCTAATTGATATACCGGGTTGTCAACCGGGGGTGATGGATTCCAGGTTTAAACTATGGGCAGTGAGGGGGATACCTTGCTTGCGTGATTTAGAATTAGTAGAATCCCTACAGTGTGGAAACAGGTCATTGGGCCCAGCAACACCACTTCGACCCTCCGAAGAGTAACCCACCCTCACCCATTCCCCTACCATCTTATATGTACCCTGACTAATGCCCCAACGTACAGATCCTGGAACACTATGAGCGATTTAGCAATGGCCAATTCATCTAACTGCACATGTTTGTGACTGTTGGAGGAAACCTATGCAGACACAGTTGAGAATATACAAACTCCACACAGTAGTCACCCAAGGCTGGAACCAAACCCGTGACCCTGGTACTGTGAGTCAGTGCAAACCACTGAGCCACCACGTGTTACTTGAGGGAGAAACAATGATATCATTTGGTCAAATAACTCGTTAAGGATGGACTACCTAGTAGAGACTTCTTCTGTTTTTTTTCCAGATTAGAGATTTGATTTTAAAAAAAACCGAGACTGATAGATCCAAGACACAGAAGTGGGTTCTTTTTGCTAAGAATACACTCTCTGTCAGTACCCTTTATCATCAGTTGGATAATGTCCCCTCAGACAAGACTGTGCAGCTTCGTGACGTCTGTGTGAGAGAGTTGAGGGTTTAGATCTCTTCGGAGACATTTGAGGATATTTGTGAAAATGCTCAAAGGATTTTAATCTGTAACAGGACACATTCCATGCAGTTGTAAATTCTTCATCGGGTGAATCTGACACCAGTGTTTCTCTCAAAATTCAAAGTGGGATTATCTTCAGCATGTCCGAAATGCAGAATGACTACAGGCACTCTTACTCATTGCATGTGGTCTTGCTGCAGGCTTCAGGTATATTGGAGCACTGTGTTCGGTGTGGTAGAGTGGGTCGTGGGGACCGAATTGGAGATGGACCCGGTTTCTCTTTTCCTGGGCCTACCCAGAGTATCTTACGCATGGGAAAAAAATCCTTACTTTCTGTGCTAGGAAACTTATTCTGTTGTGTTGGATGTGTGAAAACTCCTCGGGGCTGTTGGTCTTTGTAAGCTCCTCATGGAAAATATCCCTTTGGACTTTCTCACCAATATGGTGCACCAAAAAACAGAGATTCGTACAAGTCATAGAGTCAGAGAGATGTAAAGCATGGAAACCTTCGGTCCAACCCATCCATGCCAACCATATATCCCAAACCAATCTAGTCCTACCTGCCAGCAACCGGCCTAAAAGGCTCCAAACCCTTCGTATTCATATACCCATCCAAATGCTTCTTAAATGTTGCACTTGTATCAGCCTCCCCCACCTCACCTGGCAGCTCATTCCATTCACGTGCTCCCCTCTGTTTGAAATAATTGCCCCGTAGGTCTCTTTTATATCTTTCGCCTCTCACCCTAAACCTATGGCCTCTCGTTCCGGACTCCCCGACCCCAGGGAAAAGACTTTACCTATTTACCCTATCCATGCCCCTCATAATTTTGTAAACCTTTATAATGTCACCCGTCAGCCTCCGGCGCTCCAGGGAAAACAGCCCCAGCCTATTCAGCCTCTCCCTGTAGCTCAAATACTCTAACCCTGGCAACATCCTTGTAAATCTTTTCTGAACCCTTTCAAGTTTCACAACATATTTCCGATAGGAAGGAGACCAGAATTGCACGCAATATTACAACAGTGGCCAATCCAATGTCCTGTACAGTCGCAACATGATCTTCCCACTGCTGTACTCTATACTCGGACCAAAAAAGGAAAGCATACCAAACGCCTTCTTCACTATCCTATCTAGCTGCGACTCCACTTTCAAGGAGCAATGAACCTGCACTCCAAGGTCTCTTTGTTCAGCAACACTCCCTGCGACTTGACCATTAAGTCTATAAGTCCTGCTAAGATTCGCTTTCCCAAAATGCAGCACATCGGATTTATCTGAATTAAACTCCATCTGCCACTTCTCAGCCCATTGGCAATTTGGTCAAGATCCTGTTGTAATCTGAGGTGATCTTCTTCGCTGTCCACTACACCTCCAATTTTGGTGTCATCTGCAAACTTACAAACTGTACCTCTTATGCTCGCATCCAAACCATTTATGTCAATGACAAAAAGTAGTGAATCCAGCACCAATTCTTGTGGCACTGCACTGGTCACAGGCCTCCAGTCTGAAAAACAACCCTCCACCATCACTCTCTATCTTCTACCTTTGAGCCAGTTATGTATCCAAATGGCTAGCTCTCCCTATATTCCATGAGATCTAACCTTGCTAATCTGTCTCCCATGGGGAACCTTATGAAAACCCTTACTGAAGTCCATATAGATCACATCTACCCCTTTCCCCTCATCAATCCTCTTTGTTACTTCCTCAAAAAACTCAATCAAGTTTGTGAGACATGATTTCTCACGCACAAAGCCATGTTGACTATCCCTAATCAGTCCTTGCCTTTCTAAATACATGCACATCCTGTCCCTCAGGATTCCTTCCAACAACTTGCCCACCACCAACGTCAGGCTCACTCGTCTATAGTTCCCTGGCTTGTCCTTACCACCCTTCTTAAACTGTGGCACCACGTTATCCAACCTCCAGTCTTCCGGCACCTCACCTGTGACTTTCCATATTACACATATCTCGGCAAGAGGCCCAGCAATCACTTCTCGAGCTTCCCATAGAGTTCTAGGGTATACCTGATCAAGTCCTGGGGACCTGTTTCAAGACATCCTTGGGTATCTATCCACCTTTACCCATTTTAATACATCCAGCACTTCCTCCTCTGTAATATGGACATTTTGCAAGGTGTCACCATCTATTTCCCTGCGTTTTATGTCTTCCACAATAAATACTGATGCAAAATACGCGTTTAGTATCTCCCCCATACTTCCTGTGCTAGGAAAAAAATATTCTGTTGTGCTGGATGTCTGAAAACCCCCCGGGCCTGTTGGGTCCTTGTAAGCTCATCATGGAGAATATCCTTTTGGACATTCTCACCAGTATGGTGCACCAAAAAGCAGAAAGTTATATAAGATATGGCAACCCTTTTTGGATTACCCCGATACAGGCTTATCTGCCACTCTAAAAAGGGCTTTTACATAGCCATGACGATATTGTCTTATGAATTTAGTATGAAGAATTACGAACGTATGAATGTGTATTGCTCTCGAAGAACGAGAACTATCATTTTGTTATGCTGAGCCATATTATTTATTTATTGTTTATTGTTTATTTTTTTGTTTTTCTTCTGTCCATTTAGAGACTTTAACTTGTTTTGTATGTACATGCAATTGAGTGTAATTTTGTTCAGTTATTTGAGTTGTTTTGTTATTGGTTTAATATAATAATAAAAACCTCTTTTTCAATAAAAATGTTTGTTAAAAAATTAAAATGCCAGAATTGATTACCAAAGAACTCTCATCAGAGAGCCGACTCATCGTGGTTTATCCTGAATGTCACCACACCCCAGTGACAGGGTGAGGTTGAGAGAGCGTCCCCTTCATGGTAACTTCTGTCAGTATGGGGAATTGAACCTGCCCTTGTGTCCTCCCTCTACATCACAAACCAACCATCCAGCCAACTGAGTGGGAGACTGTGTAACTGTTACACACAGAATCAGTCACAGACAAAGGGCAAGAGAAACTTTCATGACACAAAAAAGGTATATTTGAGATAATCGTCATGGTAACGGCTGAGGATGAAAACGTTCTCTGCCAGAAATTGTATTTTATAATGAGTCAAGTGTTTGGAAGCTTTCTTTGGCTGAATACAATAAGATGAGACAAGTGAAATAACCAGAATGTCTAATTGTGGTTTGATATCGATAACCATAAAATAAGTGCATGTTTTTGATTGGTCTGTGGAAAGCATGATGACTGTTGCATGAATTTATAAATCAGATGAAATATGTTGTTAGGATAGTCCGTCCCCATGAGAAATACCTTCTGAACACGTGCTAGAAGAAACCCGGCGTATGAAGTGTCTGAGAATCGTCTGCTCGGTAACAGGAACCTGGGGGTTGAATGACTGAAAGTTCCTGTAACATGGAGCTGAGAAAACCATCACATCACCCCCAGACGTATTGAATGTTGGAGCATATTTGAAGTCATGAATGGCCTCATGATGGATTTTAATTGTGTGTGATTTGAAAAACGTACATCTCTACTCCATCCTCTTACGTGTTACACACTGGGGCACAGCCGTTTTCCTGAAACTGGGAATAAGTTGGAACATTATCTGGAACATTCCATAATTGGCATTCTCCAGAATATTTTATAACTGTGTGTGTGTGGGAGGGGGGGGGGGGCATTAGAAAAGCAAGAGAGAAAGAGAGGGAAGATGCTGCATGCAGTAGTCAGAGTGGAGGAGCATGAGCCTTGTTCGGGGGTCGGTGCTATAATTGATATGCAGTGAGTGTGAGGGAGCAGAGAGAATATGGTGACCCTTATCCTGACAGAGCAGGGAAGGTTATTGATGATTGTCCTGTTTTGCTGGAAATTTCCTCAGACCGCACACTGCACTGAGCTGGGTGAGGAGTTCAGACCATGCGCGGTGGGTCTGGTGGTGTGATCCCTCTGGTAAGAGAATGGTCTCCCTCTGTACTAGCCCATCCACCACGACCTCCGTGCCCCTGTTGACAAACTGTGGCGTAATTTCCCCTTAGCTGCTATGCTCGGGGTAAACTGTGCAGGGCAGTTCTGAACTGAGAAAGCACAACCATGTGCCCATTGGCTTTTTAAAGATGGCACAAGTGTCAGGGATCACAGAATATCCGGGGCATCCCGGCAATGGTGAGTACCTCCAGTCTTGATGGGTTGGAGAATCGGGCTGGCATTGTATGAGAGGTACACTATGGAGTGGGGTGGGTAGTTAATGAGGTGAGTTTGGTAAGATTGCACCAGGAAACTAGCTCGGCCTCATGCAGACAACCCTTCTGCTACACCTAATTAAAATGTCACTGTGACAGTTTTTTGTTAGATTCAGCCCAGTGAGGCGAAGACTCTGCTGTCCTCATTCACAGTTACAAAGCTGCAGAACAAATGCTCATCCAAAACTCTCCATCGCCTGAACTCACAGCAATATCCCTTTCACTCATAATTCTTCGAAATACAGACCCGTGTTGCATGATACTATCAAAATGTCTTCATTCTGAAAACTGTGAACATATCCTTCCATGATATTTTATTTCAGTCTCTTCAGCCCCCGCATCCTATCTCCACCCCAAAACACACTCATTTCCAGTCATATTGCACGAGACTGCCAGTATGACTGGTCATTTGGCCTAGCTGGTCCATGGCAACCAAAATGTACATCCAGACTCACCCCATTCCACTGCCCTTGTTCTGTATCCCTCTAATCCTTTCCTATCTGTGTATTTGTCCAATTGCCTTTTCAATGTTGTTATTGTACCCACCTCAATCACTTCCACTGACAGCTCAGTCCATATGCGTACCACACTCTATGTAAAAAACGTTGCCCCTCAGTTTCATTTTTATATTTTTTATCCTTTCCAAACATTAATGGATGTCCTCTAGTCATCGATTCACCAAACTTGAGAAAGAAGCTTGAAGTATTCACCCCATGCATGCCTCTCATGATTTTATAAGGGCTACACTTCTATAAGAACCCCCTCGGTTTCCTAAGCTGTAAAGAAATAAGTTCTAACCTGTCCAACCTCTGCCTATAACTTAGAGCTTTTAGCCCGGGAAACATCTTTGGAAGTTTGTTCTGCATACTTTCTAGTTCAATAATATCCTTTCTAGAGCAAGATGAACAAAACTGAACACAATACTCCAACTGCAGCCTTACCAACATCCTGTACAATTGCAGCATAACGTCCCAACTTCTATACTCAATGCGTTGATGAAGGCCAATGTGCCAATAGCCTTCTTCACTGTCCTGTGTATCTGTGACTCAAATTTCAGACAACCGTGCACCTGATCTCCAACATCCTTTTGTTCCACTACACGTCTTAAGGCACTATCATTCATCATTAAACTCCTACCTGGATTTGACTTTCCAAAATGGAAGACGCCACACTTATCTAAATTAAACTCCATTTGCTATTTCTCAGCCCACTTCCCCAGCTGATCAAGGAACTGCTACAATTTCTGATAACGGTCCTCACTGTAAATAATGTCTCCTAATTTAGTGTCATCTGCAAACCTACTAACTTTGCGTTGTGCACTCTGGTCCAAATCATTGGTATAGATAACAAACAGCAATGGGCCCAGGACCGACCACGAAGACACTCCAGTCCGACAAGCAGACCTCCACCATAGCCATTTGTTTCAGAACATTAAGCCAATTGTGTCCCCAATTTGCCAGTTTACATTGGAGTCCATGCGATCTAACCTTCTAGAGCGGCCTACCATGTAGAACCTTATCAAAGGCCTTACTGAAATCCATATAGACTATGTCCACCATCTTTCCTCGTCAACCTTCCAAGTCACTTCCTCAAAAATCTCGATCAAAATTTGTCAGGCATGATCTTCCACGCACAAAGCTATGCTGACTGCTCCAAGTCAAACTCTGTCTTCTCAAATGCATCCATATCTTATATCTCCAAACCTTCTCAAGTGGTTTCCGAAACAGATGTGAAGCTTACTGGTCTATATTTCCCAGGCTTTTCTTTGCAGCCCTTCTGAATAAGGACACAACATTTGCTACTGCCAAGTCTTCTGAGACCTTGTCCCTGAACTACCTTCTCTCGCCTTGTGCAGTGCTCTTAGATATATCTGGTCAGGATCAAGAAATTTATCTGACTGCGCATTCTAATATGTCCAACAGCAACTCTAATGTGATATGGACTGTACCAAGATATCACAACTAACCTCCCAAAGGTCACAGGTCTTCATGTCTTTCTTCATGATAAATACAGAGGGGAAATTGAGGACCTCACCCATCTCTTGAGGTTTTACACATACATGCCCATTTTGGATTGTAAGGCGTCCTATCTCCCTCTCGTTGTTCTTTTTATTTACTATACTGAATTTGGATTCATCTTAATAGCTCAGCCAAGGCTATCTCATACCCCATTTTAGCCCTGCTGATTTCCTTCTTCAGTAAACTCCTGTAACCCCTGTGTACCTCCAGAGATTCCCTTGGAACCAGCTGCCTGTACTTGAGTGACGCCTCCTTTCTTTCTGGTCAGAGCCTCAATATCTCTTGTTATCCAGGGTTCTCTCTTCCAGCCTCACTTTCCCTTCACCCTCACAGGAACATGCAGACCTTGAACTCGAGCTATCTCACTTTGAAGCCCTCCCACTTGCCCTGAATCATTTTATCTGGAAACACACTACTCCAATCAAGCCCTGCAATCCCCTGTCGAATTTCAACAAAATTCGCCTTGCCCCAATTTAGAACTTGAATCTGTGGGTCAATTCTTTTCCCTACCATACCTATTTTAACATTAATACATCTCTGGTCACTTTTCCCAAAATGCTCCCCCACTTTACCTCCGTCACCTATCCTGCCCTGTTTCCCAACAGTAGGTCGAGTTTGTCCCTTCCCGAGTAGGATCCTGTACATGCTGCTTGTGGAAGCTTTCCTGAACACACTTAACAAATTACGTTCCATCTAAGTTCTTAACCCTCTGGAAGTCCCCATATATGTTAGGATAATTAAAATCAACTATTATGACTACCCTATTGTTCCTGCAAGTCTCGCCAGTCTTCCTGCATATGTGTTCTTCTAATTCCCATTGATTATTTGAAGGCTTATTGTGCAACCACTATAACGTTACCAACCCCTATTATTGTTTGCATCATTTACAAGATCTCATTGGATATTATCTCAATTATTTCATCTTTAAATACTAGAGTGATACACGCCTTAATCAGAACTATTGGCATTTGAATTGTTTCCATTTACTTCTCTTCCTCGCAGTGACCTTCACATTAGCAGCATCCCTTGTCAAGGCACAGTGGAGATATGGAGCTGTAAATGGATGGGAGCTGCACATCCTGTCAGTTCCAACATTGGTTGCAATTTCCCCACACTGAGCTGCGATCGAACACAGTGTAACCGAACAATGCAACAATCTGGGTTGATATATTAATGAACCAGTGCGGACTGCACAGTCCCACCCCCCCACTCTGGACATTTAGCCCAGGATTATAGATCCAGCATTGGTGTGGGCTGCACAGAGTTTCACTCTGGATATAGCTGGGTTGCATTCAGCAGTACACTAGCCGGATCTACACAGTGGTCCATCCTGAATATGTAATGGTTATGTGAGTTAGATTGCGAATGTGAGAGAACTAAACATCTGGCTATGCCTTTATTTTTGTTTTAATTCTTGTGATTGGACTCTTCAAATCCTGACTCATCCGGTTAGACCAGACCCTCTGGATGAGTCATGGTGACTGTTGTTACAGCATCTGGGTCTGCAACATGACCAAAAAAATGGAGCAGAGGCTGCAGTGAGGGGCAAATCTGTAAAATGGAATGAGGGAATCACCATCAGATCAGCCGTGATCTTAGTGAATGTTGGGGCAGGATTGTGTGGACCACTGATGCATCTTATCATATATTTCTGTTTGTTCCAGGCAAACTCCCCTTCTCTCCCAGTGTCCCATACTGGTGGGGAGTGAGTCACCTCCTCCTGTTCCTGCGTAACAGGATCCTCGGGCCTCAGTAGCCTCCAGATTTCCCTGTGACCCAGTTTTTAGCAGTTTAATAACTGGCTCCTGTTCCTGTGTCCCTGTCTCGAACAGTTGAGTGACTCCCTCCTGTCCCTGTGTCCCAATTTCAAGCAGCTGAGTGACACCCTCCTGTCCCTGTGTCCCTGTCTCGAGCAGTTGAGTGACTCCCTCCTGTTCCTCTGTCCCAGTCTCGAGCAGCTGAGTGACTGCCTCCTAATCGAAGTTTTGTGAAAGTAGATGTTCTCCTCCTCCTCCAGAGTAACAGGCTCCAATCGCTCTGTGCTCACCTGCTGCTCCTGTGGAATGGAGGTGAGGGCCTGAATGGCCTCTTCACATTCCTTACAGCTTCTCTTGACTAAAAGCCTTTCTCCTGTTTCTATAAAACACCATCAAAATCTGAATGATGTATTTTTGTATTTGACTGTCAGTAATTGAGCAAACCAGCTGACTGACAGAATTCAGAAGCTGAATAACTTCCTTCTGTTCCCGTGTCATACACTCAAGAGGGAATAGAGTTTCAGAGATGTACATCACGGAAAAAAGACCTTTCAGTCTGATCATCCATACCGACCAAATATCCTAAATAAATCTCGTCCCCCTTGCCAGCACTTGGCCCATCTCGCTCTAAACCCTTCCCATGCATGTATCCATCCAACTGCCTTTTAAATGGTGTAACTGTGCCTGCCTCCACCACCTCTTTTGTCTGTTCAATCCATACATACAGCAGTCTCTGTGTGAAAATGTTGTCCCTCACGCCCCTTTTTAACTATTTCCCCTCTCACTTTAAACCTTTGCCTTCTAATTTTGGACTCGCCTATCCTGGGTAAAAGACGTTGACTGTTTAAGTTTTCTATGACCCTCATGATTTTATAAACCCATTTAAGGATCCCCCCCCCCCCCACAGCCTCAACACTTGAAAATAGCCCCAGCCTATTAAAACTCTCCCTGTAACTCTAACCCTCCAACACCTGCGACATTCTTTTAAATCTCTTCTGCACCCTTTCAAGTTTGATAACATCTTTCCGACAGGAGAGAGACCAGAATTAATGGCAATATTACAAAAGTGGCCAAACCAATGTCCTGTACAGATTTAACATGTCATGCAAATGCTTCGACTCAAAGCACGCACCAATAAAGGGAAGATCACTAAATGCCTTCGTCACTGCGCTGTCTACCTGTGACGGCACTTTCAAGGAATGGAGAACCTGCACTATGACGATAGCTTTGCTGCCTCACAGGGCAGTGACCTGGGTTGAATTCCATCCTTGAATGACTCGCTGTGTGGAGTTTTTACAGTCTCCTCGTGTCTGTGTGAGTTTCCTCCGGGTGCTATGTTTTACTCCAACTGTATAAAGATATACAGATAAGGGTAGATTGGCCATGCTAAATTGCGCACCGTACCCAGGGATGTGTAGGGTAGGTGGATTATGGTAGATTATGGTAGATTGGAAATGCAGGCTCAGAGGGATAGGGCAGGTGTTTGTCCAGTGGGATACTGTTTAGAGGTTCGATGTGGCCTCGATGGGCCGAAAGGCCTGTTTCCTCACTGTAGGGATTCGATAATTTCAATGGAGTTCTCCTTCACTGGCAGCTTTCTATACGGCACTACCTGTAAGTCTTACCATGATTTGTCTTGCCAAAATGCAACACCTCATATGTAACTAAAATGTACTCTATCTGCCACTCCTCGGTTCACCTAAAAAGGTCCCATTATAGTCTGAGAGATCATTCTTCACTGTCGACCACACCACCAAATTTGTTATTATCTGCAAACTTACTGACAATACTTCATATACTCAAATGTAAATGATTTGTATCAGTGACAAAAGGCAGTGGAACCACTATTGATCTTTGCAGCACGCCACTGGTCACAGGTCTCCAAATTTAATGAACAAATGTCCACTGTCACGCCCTGTCTCCAATATTCAAGAAAATTTCGGATCTAAACGGCGAGTTCTCCCTGGATCCGATGAAGTCTAACCTTGCTAACCAGTCTACCATGTAGAACATTTTGGTAATCTTACTGAATTCCATAAAGACAACATCCACTCTCCTGCCTTCATCAATCATCTTCATCACTTCGTCAAAAGATTACACCGAGTCAGTGAGACGTGAGCTCCAATGTACAAAGCCCACTTCAGTCCTTGTGTTTTCAAATGCATACACATCCTTTCCCACAAAATCCCCTCCAACAATTTAGTCACCATTGACGTCAGGCTCAGCGATCTATGGTTACCTGTTTTTTTTTTCCTTACTTTTTAAATAAAGACACTATGTTGGCTGCCCTCCAGTCTTTTGACACCTCACCTGTGGAAATCAATGATACAAATATATCAGCAAAATGCTGACCAATTTCTTTCCTAGCTTCTCACAAACATTTGGGACACATCTGATCAGGTCCTAGGGATTTGTTCACCTTTATGTGTTTTAAAATGTCAAACACCTCCTTGTAATATAGACACCTTTCAATGTTTCACTATATATTTATTCATTCTCTCGCCCTTGTAACCTCCTCCTCATTAAATACTGAGGAGAAATTTTTGTTTCATATCCCTCCAATCTCGGGTGGTTTCACACATAGGTAGTCTTACTGATCTTTAAGTGGCCCAGTTCTCCCCCTAGTTAATCTCTTACCATTAAAGGATTTGTAGAATTTCTTCAATGCCTCGTTAACCCTATTTCTAAATCCATCTCATGTCCACATTTTTCTGGCCCGAATTCCCCGTTGACTATATACTTATTGCCCTTATACTCCTCTCGGGATTCACATAAACTCAGCTCTGTTTACCGGACATATGCCTCCTTCCTTACCTTGACCATAACATCAATATATCTAGCCATCCAGCACTCCCTGCACTCACCAGCCTTGCCCATCTCACTAATAGGAACACGTTGGCTCTGGACTCTCTGAAACCAGGTTTTGATGGCCTTGCATTTTCCAACCATCCCTTTACCTGTGAATGGGGTATTCCAATCAGCCTTTCACAGGGCTCACCTAACACTTTCAAAATTGGCCTTGTTCAAAGTTAGAACTTTAATGTTTACATCAGGTCATTCCTATTCCACAACTAATTTAAAACTACTATTTATGCGAAACAGACTTGAAAATTAAATTAACACTTCCTGCCCCTCTATAATGGGCTTGACAGTCTGACTAGGCTCCTCCTGTCCCTCTGTAATAGACTCAAGAGGCTTAATGTCCTCCTCCAGTTCTTCTAAACACACTCGAGAGGCTGCATGGCCACCTCCTGTCCCTGTGTAACAGATCCGAGACACAGCAACCCGTGGATTACGAGCAGCCGTTAAACTGTATCTGATGGAGGTCCATCCTTTCTCAGATACAGAAACACAGACAACATATTGCACTGCAGGTACCCTCTCAGTTACACTTTATGCAGCTGCAGCAACACATCTCTTTGTTCTGAATGATTCTGTTGACAAAATGTGCCAATATTCCAGCTTTCCACTTTTTCAAGTAGCAACAGGCAAATATGGGCTGAATGGTCTTCTCTTCTCCCTCTGTAAGAGGCCCATTGGGAGAGAATTTCTTCGGCCTGTTCCTGAGCAGTAGTCCCAATGCTCTATCTCAAGGTTATGAAAGGATTTGATAACAGGGCATTAAAACCAGGAGTGGCCGCACACTGGTCAATAAGCACCATACTTTGTGTTCACGTATCTAGAAACTTGCCCCCCCCCCCTTTTTTTATGCAGCCGATCTGTTATTTTATAACTGCCCCCTTTCATAGACAGAATGGAACATACATAGACCCCTGCAGCGTTCTGTTAATACTCTCATATACAAGGAAAAAACGATATAAAATATTGAAAGATTTATGGTCCATCCCTCAGCAACCTTATCCATTCCGTCCAAAACCAGTATATGAAAAGTGATTTATTGAACAGGTTAACTGAGCCTATTTGTTCAGTGACTGCGATTAATGCCAATCTCCATGGATTTTAATTATCCCAGTGGAGGGTTTCCATCTTTTAATGATAAATGGGCTCCGTTCAATGTGTCAACCCATAACATGAGCAGAGCATCACCGACAGCACTGACAGGGCTCAGCAGATCCAGAGAGAGGGTGAGGAGAGATCAGAATCTGAGAACATGAGACTGGAATGTTTCAACAATGGATCAGAATTTGAGAACATTAGACTGAATTATTCCAACAATGGATCAGAATCTGAGAACATTAGACAGGAATATTCCAACAATAGACAGGAGCTTAGCCGATTATGTTTGGTGTCTTTCTGCATTTGATTGGATGTCATTATCATCGCGGATCTATTACGCTCTTCTCATTATTCAATAATTTTATTATCTCTTCCTGCTATCTTTGGTGTTCCTGGTGAGTGTCATTATCCAGATTTTGTTTTCTATATACCAGTTATGACTGTATTATTGTTATTTCATATCGTCTACACTTCCTGCCACTATAATTGTTCCAATCCAATCCAATCTCTCAATCTAGATATTCACTCTACAGACCACTACTAACGACATCAATGAAGGTGTTCAATTACTGCCTCCCTCTCTGCTCTGGCAGTGTTACTCACGGATCTCTATGTTGCACTATTCAGTTTCAGGGGAGAATCATAATGCATCGTATCATTGCCTTTGCTGTTCAGAGCATGGAGGTCACTGTCTACTGTTCTGGTTACAAACTCCACTTCCTTCCACTGTTTCCATCCCATCCCTGGCCAATATCTGCAGCTGAAGCAGACAAGTCACAACTGTGGTAGATCCCTTTGACAATGAGCTGATTCTTGACACCATTCCCTGACATTTCTAACTTGAAATACTCACTACTCCAGAATATATCTCACTGGTTTATTCCATCTGCTGTTTGAACCTTGAGCTATGAAGTACAGGCTTAATGAAGCCAATAATCTGCTGCTGATGCTCCCGGCTTCAGACCTGCCGAAGCAAATCGGATTCGAACTCACACCAAACTCCCATCCATCTGTCATTCATGTGCACGCAGATGTATATTGCTGTTTTGTCTGGCAATGCCTTTATTTTAACATTCTCAAACACTTTACCTCATCTGTCCATGAACCTTCCCTCGTTCTCTCTATTGATAAACAAAAAGCCTGCCAGTTGTTCTTATTTAAAATTGTTTTCTCCATGTGCGTTCCTTCTCAAACAATGAGTTTCACATTCAACTACGCCTATCGCGCACACTCTCACAGTCTCTGATGAACACACAGAGAGAGCAAACCTTCCCATTATAGGCAGTAATCTGATGCGACTATAGTTAGCATATGTTAGTAAAGTTTGCAATACTCTCCAGATAGTGCAGTTCACTGAGCAACACACTAGCATGGTGTGCACAGCTCTCCATGCTGGACTGTCATCTTATCCCAGTTTATGTTTGTTTGTGGTGTTCGGTGAAGCAGATTCAGAATTTGATGTAACAAACCATTCCAGCTGATCTGACAATGCCTTTATTCAATGTTCTCATTCTTGTAATTTTACTCACGAATATCTCACTTCAGCAGTTAGTCCCACTGCCCTGTCTTTTTCCCCATACTTCCACAACATCTTTTCAGTTAATTAACTGCCTGTTTCTGTCTTTAATGTGAATCTCTCTGTCCCTTTGTATCTTTCCCTGGCCTTGGGTTTTGTCTCCCTAATGTATCGAGTGCTGGCATTGTGTAGCTCCGAAATAATGAAATGGGGTGTGTCAGGCTGTTGTTCACTTCCCGGTATGTCCCATGTGATGGTTCATGGGCAGGTGTGTTTCAGAAGTTATGAGACACATCCTTGTAACTTGGTGTGTACCTGTGGCTGTCCCTCTCAGGTGATCTTGCGATCAGTAACACGAGGAAGACCACTGAGTAAAGGACCAGGCATCTAAATTGCCTGACAATGCTGTCACCTTTTAAATAAAAGGTTATTTTCTCCTTATTTTTAGTAAGAGATCTTAAAGGCCAAACTTCCTACTGAAAACGGCTCAAGTAAATAACTTACGGAGATTTTACGGTTTTTAATAAACAGTAGTAATCATGGCCAACTCGCATAGACCAGGCTTTCTAGGTTTCTTTTCATTGTAGCAATAACAACCACCAGGTGCTTGGGCTCCCAGAACGGGTGTAAGTTTTAGTACATTATCCCTAGCTGCTATTCTCTCTGGAAGCTCACTTGATGCTCTTTCCTCCTGGATTGGAGAACTGTATGAAAGAATGCATGTTTGAATGTTCCTTTTTGCCAAGGGGTGTGTTTAGGTGATTGTAGTATATTGGAACAGATCATTTGTAGAAGGTACTGTATCCATTATTCGGTTAAGGTTTCCAATAGTTAAGTTATTCTAAATTCCTCTTCATTGTCTATGGATTTTCATTAGAGTATTTAAATACATTGTGTTTTGCTTAATGGTGAGTGGTTTGACGAGTACCATCTTATCTGGAACACCCACTTAACATCTACCTTTAAAATAAGAGGGGTTTGGCATCCAAGCTACCTCCTTAAAGTAGTTTGGGTCAGTCTGGTTTGTCTATAACACACTGGGGACTCTTGTCTGGTTCTAAATCGATAATACCAAATTGGGTTTAGAATTGCAATCCCTACAGTGTGCCAACAGGCCATTCGACCCAACAAGTCCACACTAACCCTCCGAGGAGTAACCTACCCAGACCCATTCCTCGACCCTATTATTACACATTTACCCCGACTAAGGCACCTAACCCACACATCCCTGAAAACTACAAACAATTTAGCATGGCCAATTCACCTGACATGCACTCTTTTGGATTGTGGGAGGAAACTAGAGAATCCAGAATAAGCTCATGCAAACGCTGGAGAGTGTGCACCGGGAGGCTATTGGGTTCAAAGGTCCCGTATGGTAGTTGTTAGTGTCTTTGGTTCTGGATGTTGAATTCGGTTGGTTTAAACAGTGTGTTGAGTATAAAGACAATTTCAGTCACGAAGAGTTCTCTGGGTGTGGAAGAAGTAAAGTTAGGGGTTTTACAAAAGGTAATGAAGGGAAGCTGTAGGAATTGGCAGACAAGCTGGAGTTGGAATTGTGTTTGTCTGTGAGAAAATGAGAGATAATTACAGCTAGAGCTTGGCAATTAAATTTGGTGAAACCACCATCAGTATCTTTGGAAATGGCTAGAATTCAATTTCAAATGAGGCACCTTGAACATGAGAAGGAATTGAAACAGTTTGAATTATGATGAAAAGTAGAAATAAAAGAAAAGGAAATGAAGACGAAAGGGAGAAAAAGAGAGAAGAAAAGCAGAGAGTTTCAACTTCAAAAGTTAGTAATTAGAGAGGAAGTTTGACATAGAAGGTGGAGATGAAGGCAGACAGTCGGCTGGATAAGGAGGATAGTGAGGATGAGCAACCCTATATAGCCAAAGGTCTGATGGGGATCTGTTGAAATACATCCAGGTATTATCTAAATTTGATGAGGATGATGGAGGGAGCCTTTTTAATATCATTTCAGAAAGGGGCTAAACAAATGCAGTTACCAGAGAACATGTGGATTTAGTTGATTCAAACAAAGCTGATAGGCATTTGCATCCCTATCAGAGGAGGTGTCTACTGAATATGAGGAGGTAAAGAAAGTCATTTGAAGTGCATATGAGCTAGTGCCAGAAGCTGACAGACAGTGTGTCAGGAATCTAAAATAGCATGCCTGGTTAAACGCACGTTGTGTTTGAAAGGATCAACCAAATTTTGAAAGGTTGGGAATGGTATTAAATCAGAGCAAACCTATGACCCTTAGAGAGATTCTTATTTTTGAGAAATTCAACAATTTACTTCCTGCAGTCATGAGAACTCATGTGTAAGAGCAGAGAGTAACAATGGGAAGGTTAGAAGCTAAAATGGCTGATGATGATGATTGAGTTCAGCAATCAAAGTTTGGTTTCTGTGAGAGATTGAGAAGAATGTGTGAGATTTTCATAGAACATATCCCTGTGAGAGAAAGGTTTACTGGCATAGGCCAGGGGTAGCAGGTAAAGAGGTTATCGTCTTAAGAGGTAAAGAAGGATGTAATTCTTTTATGCTGAGACATGAGGAGCTATGTCATTCAGAAGGACTATTGGAGAGATGAGAAGTGCTCCATGATGTAACGTGTGTCAGAGTGTCCAGTGGAAACATCAACAGATTTATTCCACAATGGGGAAGGAGGCCTTGAGCTTGGTGTTGGTGTTACAACATTTCAGCATTTAAATTGCAAATAACGTATCTGAGACAAATCGTTTTCACTGATCGTGACCCCTTAAAGTGTTTGGAGGAATTTTGGGAGAAAAATACCAGTCTGTGTCGACTGAGCTTATTATTTCCGCCTTTCAATATGAAATTATACATGTGACGGGGGTAGAAAACCTAAGTTTTGACACGTTGTGGAAACTTGAGTGAAGAAAGACAAAGGCATTGTGTGGCAGGAGTAAAATGACTGAAATCGAATCTCGCTGTGAACATTTGTATGATCAGATTCAATGTAATATATATGCATTGCAGTCAATAGACAATAGGCGCAGGAGTAGGCCATTCTGCCCTTCAAGCCTGCACCACCATTCAATATGATCATGGCTGATCATTCCTAATCAGTATCCTCTTCCTGCCTTATCTCCATAACTCTTGATTCCACTATCTTTGAGAGCTCTATCCAACTCTTTCTTAAATGAATCCAGAGACTGGGCCTCCACTGCCCTCTGGGGCAGAGCATTCCACACACCCACCACTCTCTGGGTGAAGATATTTCTCCTCATCTCTGTCCAAAATGGTTTACCTCGTATTTTTAAGCTGTGTCCTCTGATTTGGCACTCACCCGTCAGCGAAAACATGTTTCCTGCTGCCAGAGTGTACAATCCTTTCATAATCTTATATGTCTCAATCAAATCCCCTCTTAGTCTTCTAAACTCAAGGGTATGCAAGCCCAGTCACTTCAGTCTTTCAGTGTAAGGTAATCCCGCCATTCACGCCAGTCTACTCACAGAGGAAGATTAGGAGGTCTAAAATGAATCCCTTTTTGTATATTGATGGATCATTTTTTTAAAGGTGGAGTTGTGAGTACACCATCACTGTAAAAAGGTTATTTTATCTTGGGATTTTCTTTTGAAGAGAGGTTATAAAGGCAGAGATGCAGAACTGCTGTCTGAAAACAGTTTAAATAAATAATTGAGAAAGCCTTTAGGTTTTATTAAAACATTGGTAACAATGGAAGGGCAGCGGCCAGCTCTCCCAGACCAGGTTTACTCAGTTTGTTTTTAGCTGCAGCATTCAGAAGCTGTTGGGGATCCCGGAAAGGGTTGGAAGTTTCAATACATGATCCCCAGCTGCTTTTCTCTCTGAGATCTCTGTTGATGTTGATATCTCTTCGAACGGAAAACTGTATGTAAGGATCTGTATTTGAATATATCTTTGTGCCAAGCAGTGTATACCACGAAGGGACGGTATCTATTGTTTGTGTAAGTGTTCAAACATATAAGCTATCTCAAAATGTTCTTTTCTTTGATTGTATTTTAACTAAAGTATTTGTATAGATTAAATTTGCTTAATGTCAAGTGGTTTGACCAGTCACAACATATCTGGAACGCAAACTTCACATCTATTTTTAAAATAAGGAAAGGTTTGGGTCTAAGCGATCTTCTTAAAATATTTTGCAGGGATCTGGTCTGGTCCACAACACTTACAGATGAGGAGTTTCTGACTGACTCTTATTGAAAATGTAGTGGAGGGGTTGGGGATGGTTTGCTGGAGGTTGTGCTGTGAGCTGCCTGAGACATTCAGGGAGACATGAGGATTTGATGACCCATCTTTGGGTGGAGCCTGGGGACTGTAGATACAGCGTCTGGGTCAGTAACATGAGCAACAAATGGAGTAAAGGTTACAGGGTGGGGAAACTCTGAAAACACAGAGTTAGTGTATGTGTGGAAAGGGATCTGTTGGACCCACCCGAGTTTTCCATTAACAGCCTCGCAAGCTACACCTAATCCAGGAGCAGAGTGTGAGGGGACACTGATTGAACAAGCAGCTGGTCACAGAGCAGTGTCACCTCCTTTAACGCGTCCTGCAGCTCCGCCCCCACCCCCCCACCCCTCCCCCGCCCCGGTGAAAGGACGTTGCTGCCAGTGGCTGTTCGGGTCGCAGTTTCATTCAGCTTCTATGTTCTGGAACTTTCCAAACAGGACTGAGTGACATAGCCATCATCTCCAAGTATGTTGCCATCAATGTAACCATTCGGTGATGGATGATATATATGGTGGATGAGGTAAATATATTGTTTCACCCACAACACGGAGCTGCCGGGTGTAGCCAGTATAATGGGATTCCCGATGGTGTACATGGCATCTGCAGAGTACCCATGTCAATGGGGAGAGGTAGAGGAACTGAAGGAGCTCTCTCTCTGTTAATGTTACCGTGTGTCCATGCACAGTACACTATGTTGGTGAATACCTCTGTCCTGACAGCAGCCACAGTTCCTTCATTCACAAGCAGACAGCATTCCCATCGTCTTCGGGTCTCCATGTAGAAAGGAATGAATGTATCTTGGATAAAGGCCGACCCCTTAATACATGTTTGAAAACAGCATCTCCATCACCAACCAAACACTTCAAAACATTCCATGTGTACGGAGAGCAATGGGGTCACTTGGAGTGTCTGGGAGCAGACGATCAGGGATGGAGCAAAACCTCCCATGTCTGAACGGGTCTGAGAGAACCCCCCCCAGTACACAGTATCATTAATCCCTGTAATCCCTCTCCATTTCAGTAACATACTGCCTTCCATTATTACTGTAAATGAAATTAGAGGTTATATCATGTTATATTGCACCTGCTAAATTATTATCCATTGCCTTTACCTCTCTTGATAATTTAATCTCTTGCTTATCACAGCAACATGACCAAAGTCAATATCTCTACATCTGTTCCATCCTCCTGATCATTGATACAGATTGTAAATAGTGGAGGACCCAGCACTGGTCACTGTGTGACTCCACTGGTGATGTTCTGTTAAACTGATTAAGACTGATTTATCTGAAGCGCCTGCTTCTTGTTTGATACACAGTCCTCTCCCATTACTGTGTAACACAGTGGAAAAGCTGAATATGAACGAGGAGAATCAGTCAGGAACCCAACCCCTCGAATCTGCTCCGCCATGGAATACAATCATGGCTGATGTCATCGCGGCCTCTGTTCCACATCCCTGCTATCTCTCGATCGTCAAACTCTAGTCTCTTGTTGGAGATTGCGGCTGATGAAAAAAAATCCACTCCACATCAACACTTTCAATTATATTTCGCATCTTACAGACCTCAATGTGCTCTCCTATTGTTCTTATAAAATCGAGGGTATAGGCCTGAACTGCTCAATTTCTCTTCATAAGACAAACACTTCAAATATGGAATCATTCTAATGAAGCTCTTCTGAATTGCCTCCAATGGAAATACCACATTCTGCAGGACACCCAAACTGTACTCCAGTTACAGCCTCACTAATGCCTTGCATAGCTACAGCAACACTCCCTACCTTTCTACTCTATCCTTTTACAAATAAACAATGAAGTTATACTTGCATTTCTCAGTATTTGAAGTACCCGCAAGCAGGTTTTCTTTGATATGCAAGCTGGCACCCAGATCCCTATGCACTTAAGCACTTTGAACATTCTCTCCATTTAGATAATAATTTGCCTTTTTATTAGGCTGGCCAACTTGAATAACCCCATATTTATCCACTTTAATTTTCATTGCCAAATGTTTGCCCATTCACCCAACCTATTCATATAGTTTTTAAATCTCTTGCATCATCATTACAAAGTAATTTCCCACCAATGTTAGTGTCATCTGAAAATGTAGCTATAGTATTTTCTATCCCGTCAACCGAGTAATAATATCGATCCCAAATGGTTGAGGTATGAGAACTGAAATCTATGGCACCCAACAAATTGCATTTTTCAATAGAAAATGATACATTTAATTCATCTGATTGCATTTTGTTAGTTAACCAAGCCTCCATCTAAACCAATAAATTAGTCCTAAACTGATGCTGTCTGATCTTACCACTCACTCTTTGGAGAAGGGACATATCCGATGCCTTCACGAAGACCAGATATATTCCATCTCCAGGATTCCCACTATCCACCTTGTTTGTCACATCTTTAATAAATCAAGAAAACACTTCAATCATTGTTTATCTTTTGTAAAACCATGTTGAGTCCGATGGATTGTGGTTTACGTTTGCAAATGTCCTCAACAATGGATTCTAATAATTTGCCTTAAATTACAAGACTTTATTGCTACATTTTACTCCCTAATATATTTAGTTATTATAAGTTCTTCCCTTTTGAAAACCTTAACGTTTTCTTTGAATTCCTGTTTGATGGACAAAAGGGTTTTAAGAGATGTGCTCCAATTGCTGCATAAGCGGTATGTGTGGCTGACTGGACTCATCATCCTGCTTGTGTACAAAATCGATGGGACGAAGTCTTTCTGGTGTTCCCATGTTGTCATCTCCAAGGCCAGAATGACCACCTCCTGTTGATGTGTTAGAGGGGTGGGGGATTATGGAATCTTCCCGTTACTGTGTAACGTTCTGTGGGTCTGATGGGTGTTCTCATATTTCTCCATAATCGGTGGAGATACTGAACGGTCTCCTCATGTATCCCAGAGATGGGACGAAGGGAGCGATTGGTCTTCTCTTGTTCCCATACAACAGACACGTGTCTGAATTACCTCCTCCTTTCTCATGAAAAAAGTCTCAGATAGTTTTTATCCTAACACGTTTCCCTTGCAACCGACTCGGTGGGTCTGAATGGCCTCCTGTTATCCCAGTGTAACAATCTCCAGTCATTGTGTGACCTCTTCCAGTTCCTATGTTACGGACTTGAGGAGGCTGAATGGACTGATCCTGTTGCTGTGTAACAATATACTGGTGCAGCATGGCCTACTCTGGGGCCAGTGTTATAGATTCGAGGGGCTGATTGGCCTCCTCCTATAAATATACATCCGGCTCGAGGGGCTGAACAGTGTCGTCCTATTCTGGTGTAACAGGCTCGAAGGCCTGAATATCCTCCTGTTGTTCCTGTGTTACAGTCTGGAGAACGGAATGGATTCCCCCACTATCTGTGTAATTCTCTTCAGTTGTTGACTCCTTCCTGTCATCTATGTTGAAATAAGATCATCCTTTATTTTTGTAAACTCCAATGGCTATTGGATCAACCTGATCATCCTTTCGTTATAAGCTAGCATCTTCTTTGCAGGAATCAGCTGAGGGAACCATCTCTGAGCTCCTTCCAATATAACAACATTCTTTCTTCATTGAAGAGACTAAATCTGTACACACTACTCCAGATGTGATCTCACTAAGACCCTGTACAGCAGCAGTAATGCTTTACCATCCTGTTGTAAGGTTCCCACCCAGGTTAGAGCAGTCTTAAATCTCTGGGGGAAATACAGAGCATTTATGAATGATCATTGTCCTTCTCTACTCCACTAGCATAACGGGAGATCTGGAGAAAATATCACAATGATGCTTAAGAAGATCATAAATGATGTGGCGAGATGATCTCTACCATTAATCTCCCCAAATCCCACATCGCTCAGATTCTCCAGAATCTAGTAAGGTGGAGTGCAAAAACAGCAAGGAGAAGGAAACATTGATGGGAGTTATATATCAAAGAGAAAGCTGCAATACAAATGCTGGACATGTTATAAAACGGGAAATGAGATATACACATTTGCGGGTACTGCAGTAATAATGTCCTGTTTACACTATATCTAAACTGTGTTAACCCAACTGAATGCTAATGCTGGTAAAATGGATTTCATGAGCATGTGTTAGATAGCTGGCATTAACATTTTGTCGAGCACGGAGCTAGAGATCAGGTTATTTAGAAATTGGTGTTGGATGATCAAAAGATCTAATTGAAGACTTTGCTGTAAAGGACCTTTTGGGAACAGTGACCACAATGCATTGGTTTTCTTTTATGCTGTTTGAGTCCACGGTAGTTTTTGTTTTATTTGAAGTAACTGTCATAAATCTGAATCGTCCAAGCCCTGAAGGTGTGAGGAGAAACTGGGCACTGCAGCTGCTGGAGATCAGAGTCGAAGAGTGTGGTGCTGGAAGATCAGAGTCGAAGAGTGTGGTGCTGGAAAAGCACAGTCAGGCAGCTTACTAGGAGCAGGAGAATTGACGTTTTGGGCATAAGCCCTTCATCAGGAATAAGGCTTATGATGAAGGGGGCTGAGAGATAAATGAGAAGGCGGTGTGGCAGGAGGGAGGTTGCTAGGAATACGATAGGTAGATGAAGGTGGGGTTGAAAGTGATCGGTGTTGAAGGGAGACAGAACGCCTCATCTACTACATACATTAAAGCCAGTGTGGTCTTCTCTACATTGGTAAGGCAGGTGGATCATTTGAGAGAACATATCTGGGATAGCCACATTGACCAACTCCACTGACTTGTGTCTGAACACTTTAATTCTCCTTTCCACTCTGCCAAGGACGTGAGAGTCCTGGGATTCCTCCATCACCAAACCCTAACCAGCCGAAGCATGGATGAAGAAAGGTTCCCCTTCTACCATGGGACCCTCCAACCACAGGGAATTAATGTAGGTTTCACCAGTTTCCCCATTTACCCTAACTCCACCTTATCCCAGTCCAATCTTCCAACTCAGCATCCTCCCTCCTTTTGAACGTTCCTATGTGTTCATCTTCCTTCCGATCAATCTGGTCCACCCGCCTCTCTGACCTAACCCTTTCAGCCTCACCTTCAACTATCTATTAGATCACAGGAATCAGCTTAGAAAAATGTCAAGTACCGTAGTAAGCCAGTGGATTCGGAGAAATATAGGACCCAGCAACGGATGACCACGAAAAGAAAATCAAAAAGCGAAAAAGCATACAAACAAAAGAAAAACATAAAGACTGCTAAAAAAAAAGTACATTAGTGTATGAAACAAAAGTAAAAACAAGGTCAAATATGGAACAGTGGGTGTGCAGACAGGGTAATCTATTGAAGACAACAGAGAAATCGCAGGGTAACGAAACAGTTTCTTTGTGTCTATCTTCAAGGCAGAATATCCAGAAATTCTCCCAGAAATACCAAGTGACCATGGGACTTGTGTAAGTAAAGCCTAAGACCATTCTTATCAGTGTTGAGGTCATGTTTTAAAAGGAAGCTGGATTGAGTATTTATAAATCTGACAGATCAGATGTACTTCATACAAGAGTTTCAGAGGAAGCAGCAATAGACATATTGATTGCATCGCAGATTATCACGTTGTTTTCCAATACATTCCCGAAAGATATTTAGCCAATCTGGATAAGGCAAAGGTTACAAATATTATCCAACAGTTTAAGAAAGGATGAAGATGGAGAGTGGTGAACTACAGATCAGTAACTTGTCATCCGCGGTCGGGTGACTGTTGGGCTCGATTATAAAGAACGTGTTACTGGATATATAGAAGGTAATGGGAAAACTGGGGAGGATGATAATGCATCGATGAAACGAAAACCATACGTGGCAAACATTTTTTGGAATGGTTTGAAGATGATTCTTGTGGACGTAGGCAATGAGGAGCTAATGGATAAGGTATAGTTGGATATTCAAGATGATCTTTTTTAAGAACTCTCCCACTAACATCATAAGAAAAGTTAAAGTGATAGGAATTGGGCAGCACAGTGGCACAGTGGTTAGCACTGCTACCTCACAGCGCCAGAGACACGGGTTCAACTCCCGCCTCAGGTAACTGACTGTGTGGAGTTTACACATTCTCCCCGTGTCTGTGTGGGTTTCCTCCGGGTGTTCCGGTTTCCTCCCACAGTTCAAAGATATGCAGGTCAGGGTGCATTGGCCATGCTAAATTGCCTGTAGTGTTAGGTAAGGGGTAAATGTAGGGGTATGGGTGGGTTACGCTTTGGTGGGTCGGTGTGGACTTGTTGGGCCGAAGGGCCTGTTTCCTCACTGTAATGCAATGTAATCTAAACACAAGCATATAGGAAACGAAAAATTAGGTTTACATTCATGTGAATGTAATTGAAATATAGAAGATGCCATGCGCCAGCTGCACAGAGTGTTGCTGAGACTAAACTGAGAGTATTGTGTACCATTTGGAGTCCCAATCTAAGATGAGATTACTTACAGTGTGGAAACAGGCCCTTCGGCCCAACAAGTCCACACCGCCCCGCCGAAGCGTAACCCACCCATACCCCTACATCTACATCTACCCCTTACCTAACACTACGGGCAATTTAGCATGGCCAATTCACCTGACCTGCACATCTTTGGACTGTGGGAGGAAACCGGAGCACCCGGAGGAAACCCACGCAGACACGGAGAGAATGTGCAAACTCCACACAGTCAGTCGCCAGAGGCGGGAATTGAACCCGGGTCCCTGGCGCTGTGAGGCAGCAGTGCTAACCACTCTGCCACCGTTCCGCCCAAAATGAGCTCCACACAGGCAGTTGCCCGCGGCTGGAATTGAACCCAGGACCCTGGTGCTATGAGGCAGCAATGCCAACCACTGAGCCACTGTGCCACTCTTATAGAATATACTACAGACGAACTGCAAAAGGTATTCTCCAGATTAATCCCTAAAATGGCAAGATTGTCTGATGTGGAAACTCAGCCTGTGATCTCGAGTTTCAAAAGATGAGAGGGGATTTTAGTGAAACTTAGAAACATAGAGGGGAGAGAATAACCAAGGGACATGGAGCAGTGAAAACAGGCGAGATGAGGGAGAATCCCATGATATTCTACATGGACAAGTAGAACAGAATAATCAGCAACAGTTCGTGTCCATTAGAAACCAAAGGGGCAATCTGTGTGTCAACCCGGAGAACATTGATAGATTGTTACATGTAAACATCACAGCTGTTTTACTTGGGAGAAGGAGGATGCAGGTACAAAATTCAAGAAGATGGACTGGAAAGCTCTTGAAAAGAGATTGATGTAAAATACGAGCAGCGGTTTGAGCCTTTGTCTGGTATAAAATTGGACCAATCTGCAGGTCTGGATAATGTTGGAGTCAAGGGAGGAAAGACGCTGACTGGAAATTTTAATTAGAATCTGACAATAGGGGAGGTGCCAGAGGACTGGAGAACAGCTATTATGATTGCACTTCACAGTAAGGGTGGTAGAGATAGACCAGGAAACTATAGACGAGCGAGCATTAAATCACTGTTCGGGAAACTACTGGAGAAAATACAGAAGGAGAAAATTGAACTCCAATCAGAATGGCAAGGTTTGATCAGGGATAATCATCATGACTTTATCAGAGTGAAGTCACACTAATGGAGTTGATTCAATTAGTTTGAGGAGGTCGCTTATTTAGTTTTGATGCAAGGCCTTTGACAAAGTTCTACATGGGAAACTGAAAAAAATAAAGTAAAATCTCAGAGTATCAAGGATAACTTGAAAAGTTACAGCAAAAATTGTTTTAGTGTCAGGAGGCAGAGGGTGGTGGGAGAAGGCTGTTTGTGTGACTGGAGACCAGTGTCCCCTGGTGTACCACAGGGATCAATGTTGTGTCCCTTATTGTTTGTAGCATTCATAAATGGTATAGATGTGAATCTAGAGGGGGAGTGGGTGGAGGGGTGGGAGTTGTGATAAGTAAGTTTGTGTTTGACACAAAGATTGGCCGGGTGGTTGGCAGTGAGCAGGAAGTTCTGATTTTAAAGGTAAATACAAGTGGAATGATCAGATGGGCAGATCGATGGCAGATGGAATGTGATCCTGATAAATATGAGATGATGTACTTTGGAAGGAGGAACCAGACATGGGGGGTACACAACGATTGGCAGTACACTAGGGAGCTTAGAGGGTGTTTCTCCACACATCCCTGAATGTGACTGAACAGGGTAATGGACTAGTTAAGAATTGAACCTTGGGTGTCGCGTTTATTAATCAGGGAGTAGATTATAAGTGATATACAGGGCTTGGTGTAGTCCATGATGGAGTACTGTATATCGGTCTGGGACCCTCATTACAGGAAGGATGTGATTGTACTGGAGGGGGTTGCAGAGGAGATTCACCAGGATGTTCCCTGGAATGGAGCATATCAGCTATGGAGAGAGGCTGGATAAGCTCGGGTTGTTTACTTTGGACAGAGAGGCTGAGGGGGATGCGATTCAGAAGGATAAGGTAACGAGGAGCATGGACAGGGTGGACAGACAGCAACTGTTCCTTTTAGACAGAGGGTCAAGTACAAGGGAGCACACTTTTAAAGTGAAGGGTTTGAGGTTCAGAGAAGATTTAAAGATGACTTTTCCTTCACCCAGAGGGTATTGGGGTCTGGAAAGTACTTTCTGAGAGGGGAGTTATCAAGGTTAACCTCTCAACTGTTAAAAGTACTTGGACAAGCACTTGGAAGTGCCATAACATTTCGGGCTATGAGCCTTTTGTCGGAAAGTGGGACTAATATAGATCGTGCTGTATTTCTGTTGGCACAGAGACTATGCTCCTGTGAGTGTATGATGTGGACGGTCAATGATTGAGCAGCTTAACACAAGAATTGATGGGTTTATGAAGATAATGTTCACAAAGGTTATAAGAGTGAACTGTTATAGCTTGTCAAATTATGTCAATGTGAGAAGTATGAAAATAAAGTGCAGGTTTTTTCCAGTTTGAAACCAGAGAATGGAGAATGGGAAACAGGGAAGTGGCAAAACTATGAATCCAGTACTTCAGTTCTGTCTTCACAGAACTTTCTGACAATACCAGGAAAACCAAGTCTCGCGTGGAAAACGAAATAGTACATGGAACATAGAATATAGTAAGTAAATCGTTTGGGAGAAATTATTGGGACTGAAAATAATGGTCATAGACAACACTAACATAGATTTATGAAATGGGAATTATGTTTGAGAAACAGACTGGGAGACAAATGAAAGAGAAGCAATGGATGTAAAACATGTGGATTTTCAGAAAGATTTCGTTAAAGCTCCAAGCCTAGTTTGCAAAATCAAATCTTCGTGGATTGGGGTGAATATATGGACAGCTGGCAGGAGACAGTGAATAGAAATAAACAGACTTGTGAAGCAACAGCCTGACATTGTATTTAAGGTCTGATTCTGTGAGTATGACTATATCCCTGACACCCCATCACCTTCCCCGGATATCTCCTCTCTCACCAGCAGGACAGACAAAGCAGAAGTGGTGGCACCGTGGGATACAGTTTGAAGGGAATTGTTCTGGGAGTCCTCAACAGTGACTCTGTATCCCATGAACTCTCATGGCGTTAGGTACACATGGGAAAGGAAACCTCCTGCTGATTACCACGTACCAGCCTCTTCCAACTGATGAGTTAGTACTCCTCCAAGCTGACCAACACTTGGAGGAAGCGCTGAGGGTGGCAAAGGCACAAAATGTACTCTGGGTTAGGGACGTCAATGTCCACTAAAAGAGTGGTTCAGCAGCAGCATTACTGATTGAGCTGGTTGGGTCCGAAAGGATATAACTTCTCGACTCGGTCTGCAGCAGGTGGTGAAGGAACCCACAAGAGGGAAAAGCCATATTTGACCACAGCTTTACTAATCTGCCAGTTGCAGAAGTATCTGTCCACGACAGTGTCGGGTAAGAGTAACCACCGCATAGTCATTGTGGAGATAAAGTCACACTTGCATATTGAGAATAACCTCCACCATTTTAGGTGGTACTATCACTGTGCTAAATAGGACAGACTTTGAACAGATCTAGCAGCTCAAGTCTGGGTTTCGATAATATGTTGTGCGTCATCAATAGCAGCAGAATTGTACTCCAGCACAACCTCATGTCCTGGCATATCCCCCTCACAACAATTACCATCAAGACAGAGGATCAACCTTGATTCAATGGAGTGTGCAGGAGGGCAGGAGCAGCACCTGGCGTACCTGAAAATGAGGTGCCAGCCTGATGAAGCCACCAACCAGGACTACCTGTGTGCCAAACAGCATAAGCTGTTCGTCATAGACAGAGCAAAGGGATCCCACAAGCAACGGTGCAGATCTCAGCTCTGCAGTCCTTCTACTTCTAGTAGAGAATAGTTATGGACAATTAAACAAGTCATCGGAGTAGGAGATTCCACAAGTATCCCCATCCTTAATGATGGAAGAGCCTAGCAAATCAGTGCAAAAGATAACGTTCATGCATTCGCAACAATCTTCAGTCAGAAGTGCTGAGTGGTTGATCCATCTCGGCCTCCTCCAGTGGCCCTCAACAATTCAGTTACCAGTCATCAGCCAATTTGATTCACTCCACACGATATCCAGATTCAGTTGGAGACACTGGATACCTCAGAGGGTACATACTCTGACAACATTCTGGCAATAGTAATGAAAGGTTGTTCTCCAGATCTTGTCACTGCCCTCACCAAGCTGTTCCAATACCGTTACAACAACATTTCCCTGATTACATGGAAAATTACCCCAAGTATCTCCTGTATATAAAATGCAGACCAAATCCAATCCGGCCAATTACCACTCCATCAGTCTACTCTCGATCATCAGTAAAGTGGTGGAAGGTCTCAGTGCTTTTAAGTAGCACCTGCTCAGCAATACCCTGGTCAATGACGCCCAGGTTTGGCTCCACCAGGGCCACTCAGCTCCTGACCTCATTACCGTGGTTCAAACATGGACAACAGAGCTGAATTACAGTGGTGGGGTGAGAGTGACAGCCCTTTAAATCAAGGCTGCCTTCGCCCAAGTGTGGTATCAAGGGGCCTTAGCAACACTGGAATCAATGGGCATCAGGGGCAAACTCCCCGCTGGTTAGAATCATACCTGACACGTAGGAAGGTGGTCATGGTTGATAAAGGTCAGTCAACCCAGCGCCAGGACGTTTCTGTAGGAGTCCCTCGGGCAGTGGCCTAGGCCCAAACATCTTCTGGGCTGCTTGATCAATGACCTTGCCTCCATTTTAAGGTCAGAAGTGAAGATGTTTGCCAATGATTGCACAATCTTCTGCAACATTTGTGGCTCCTCAGATACTGAAGCAGTCCATGTTCAAATACAACAAGATCTGGACAGTATCCAGGCTGACAAGTAGCAAGTAATAGTCACGTCACACAAATGCCAGACCGTGAACATCACCACTAAAATACAATCTAACCTACCCCTTGGCATTCAGTGGTGTGACCAACACTGAATCCACAGTGGACTGCAGCGGTTCAACAAGGCAGCTCACCACCACCTTCTCAAGGGGCAACCAGGAACAGGCAACAAATGCTGGCCCAGCCAGTCACACCCAGATTCAGGAAATAAATATCATTTTAAAAACATAATAGAGGAAGGTTTCTGGGATATCACAGAGATCGGTGCTCAGGTCCCAGCTGTTCACAATACCCATTAAACATTTGGTTGCAGGAATCAAATACAATATATCCCAACCTGCTGATAGAACTAAAGGCATGTTGGATTGCGAGTGGGTGAGAAGGTTGTAAAAAAGCTTCAAGGTGACTAAGACAAGTGGAGTGAATGGGCAAATACGTGGCAGATGGAGAGCAAGGTGGGTTGAGGTGACAGTATGTCCTTTGGTTGGAACAAGAGATTGGCAGCTTTTCGTTTGAAAAAGGATTGTTTGAAACTTGTTGATCTGAAAAGCGACGTATGCGCCTTTTTGTTGTTTCCTTCTCCGCGGCCCTCCGAGGTCCCTGAAGCACAGTGAGGTCTGAACCCACAAGGCAATACTGGGAATGGCATTCACACGCTGCCCAGTGTACATAGACCTACCAAGTGGGGAGCTGTAACATTGCAAAGGATCTGGATCTCCCTGCATACCAGTCACTGAAAGCAATATTGCAGGAGCAAGAACCAGATAGGAAGATCAATGATGTGCTGACCTTCATTTCAGGGGGATTTGAGTCCAGGAGTAAGCGTGTCTTACTGCAGCTGTAGAGAGCTTTGGTGAGACCCTATCTCAAACACTGTGCAGTATTCTGCAGCTTTGGTCTTAGTACATTATAAAGGACAAACCTGACATTGAGGGAGAGCAGTGAAGGATTTCCAGACCGATCTCTAGGATGACAGGCTTGTTGTGGGAGCAGAGTTTGGGGCGACTGGGCCTGTATTCCATGTGGTTTAGGAAAATGGGTGGAGATCTCAGTGAGATATATAAAGATCTGACAGGGTGAGACAGATTGGAAGCAGGGATAATAATTCCCCTGGCTGTGGTGTCTAAAACAAGGGTCCACAGTATTAGGTACAGACAGACCATTCTGCAATGAGATGACAATAAATGTCTGCAATCAGTGACTGGTGAACCTGGGGAATGCGCTCGAACCTGGAAGCCAAGACACTGAATATAAATAATGATTTAGAGACAGTAAAGGAATGGTGGGAGAGAAGGAGAACGATATGGAAATAAACGGCAAGATATCATTATATTGAAATGGGTAGCAAACTCGACAGACCAAATGGACTACTGCACTTCCTACTTTATAGCTTCCCACAGTTAATCACATTCAGGGATGTGGACAGTGTGTGGGAAAAGTGCATTGTGTACATATTTGAACATGAACTGGAATGGGGAAGGCTCAATGTGTTGTATGGCCTACTCCATTCCCGATGTTTCTCTGTAGTCTGTAAATGTTGTCACAAGCTCTCAGATGTTAGGAAGCAGGGTCAACAGGACTGTGTTTCTCATTCCCTTTTTCCGATACTGAGGCTGGGGCCGGGTGTCCTGTCCGGTTTTATCCTTTAGACCTCGGAACAGTTTGATACAATAGAATGTCTTGTTTGGCGGATTCAGAGACCATTGCAAAGTTTATCACATGTCTGTGTGTCTGCAGTCACGTTTAGGCCAGACCAGGAAAGCACGAGGGATTCACTTTCTGAAAGTACATTTGTGAAGCAAATTGGTGTTTACAATCGACATTGGCTTGAAGGTCACTATTTACGGACACCAGATTTTGCATCTTAATATTTTGTCAATTGTGTTTAACTTACACCAGCTGCCAGAGCATTAGCCTGGTCTGGATTAGTAATCCAGTGACCTTTCCACAGCAGCACCATCTCGACATGGGGACCTCTCTGAAATCATACAGAGCAGGTTATTTCTGTGCTGCTTGATAACTCTGTCAAAAAGAACTCCCACCAATTTGACTGTCGAGGTGGGTCTGAGGGGGAGTTAACTGGTCAGATTGTAATTATAATCCTCTTACGAACTGGACATAGTTGAGTAATTTTCCACATTACCAGGGAGATATTAGAGTTGGAGCTGGAATGAAACAGTTTCCCCAGGGACACGGCTTGTTGTGCAGCACAAGTCTTCAGTCCTATTACAGGAATGGGATCAGGGACCATTGCTTTTTTCGTACGTACTGTGTTCAGCTGTTTCTTCATGTCACGTACAGCAAATTGAATTGGTTGAAGACGGGCATCATTGATTCTGTGGGTATCATGGCGAGGGTGAGGTGGATCATCAACTCCACACTTCTGGCTGAGGATGGTGCAGATACCACATCCTAGTCTTTTACACTGATGGACAGAGCTGTTCGATTACTGAGGATGGGGATATTTGTGGAGCCCTTTGCTCCAGTCATTTGTTTAATCATCCATCACCATTTATGTCAGAGTGTGACAGGATTGCGGAGCTTCGATCAGATCTGTTGGTCAAATGTGGTAGCTTTAATGGGTTCACGTCAGGTTTAGGTTCACGTGGTTCTGACCCAGTCATGTTCACCCACAGTCATTACTGAAACATAGATCATATTGATGGCAATGGCAGACTGAGGAAATTATTCGAGGCTAAAAGTTACAGGTTGTGGTTGAATGCTGTTTTGCTTCTCCTGCTGCTGTAGTCTACAGCACTACATAAAAACGCAGTTTTGAGCTGCAATATCTGCAATGCAATTCTGCTGTCTGTCCCTTAGTTCACATCGAGACCCATTCACCCATCAGTCATGTACTCAGTGACCTACTCTGGTTTCTGATGTGGTAACACTTCCATTTTCATACTCTCATTTTGCTGAGGGCCTCTTCCCGGGTCATGCTTTCAATCTGACACATTCTGCAAAACCAATTAACTGATTTTAATTCAATTGTTTAATTCATCTGAATCCTTTTCCTTGAGTAATACCATTTTCTGTGTTTAAAGTGAATGTGTTTCCTCTGTTTCTCTCCCTGACCATGATTAAGAGCTCTGTTGTGTCAGTGATGCCAGCCGTATGGAGTTTCAGAGCCAATGAATTCTCTGGATTCCCAATCATCTTCACCACATTGTATGTTTCTTTTTTTGTTTTGATGCCTTATTACTCATGGTTGCCTTGTCCTGCCATGAGTATGTTTAATCTCCTTTGGGATGAATTTCTGATATCCTCCGAAATATCCCCAGAAATTCCTGCTTTTGCTGTTCCA
Organism: Chiloscyllium punctatum; assembly: GCF_047496795.1. NCBI lineage: Eukaryota > Metazoa > Chordata > Chondrichthyes > Orectolobiformes > Hemiscylliidae > Chiloscyllium > Chiloscyllium punctatum. Next base: position 25,940,531 of record NC_092785.1, on the reverse strand, counting down.
TGGTCTGCCCTGCTCGGCTCCCCTTCCAATTAACTCTGGCCAGCTCCTCCCGCATGCCTTTGAAGTTACATTGCACATTTATAATCACATTACATCAAGAAGAGAGCAATAGATATAAACTGAAAGAAGGAGCTTTGAGAGAAGAGACGCAAAGAATAATTGGTAAATTTCTTAACTAGATACAAAGAGAGAAAGAGCGAGACAACATAGATGAGGAAATGTGAAAAATGAGAAAACTAGATCATCGAAAGAAGTAGATGCATATCCCTCAATGTTTTGGCAATTCCTGTGCGCTGTGGTCCTTTGTACAGTGCATGGACAACAGAGCAATGTGTTCAAATGCTGGCTCTGATGCCAGAATTTTTATTTCTAATAATATGACAGACACTAGCTTTGGAAAATATCCAACAGGCCAATATATTGAATTCTGGTAGAAAGGGGATTAACTGAAATAAGTTGGGACACCAGAAGCATGAGTTTATAATACACATCCTGATAAGAAGGAGAGATTGGAGTGGAGAATTCCAGAAAAGGAGGGATCGTTGAGAGAAGGGGAACATATCATTTTAGATGAGAATCAAATGATGTTTTAACGTTTTATAAATTCTTTACATCATATGCATCACTTTTTGTTAACTGTGTCTCCGTTGTTCATTTAGAATGTGTTGTGCACATATGAAAAATGTTACTTATCTGCACACACACATTGATTAAACAGTGTATATAAAATCATTGTTCCACCATTGAAACTGTCCTGTTGTTGAGTTACGCGGATACATGAACACCAACTAGCCACCAAAAGACATGACGCACTATCACTATGTTCCATACATACAGACAAAGAAGGGCACCACTTTGACTGAGACAAAGCACACATATACTAAGACACGCAAGGACATTCTGAGAGGAATGGCATTCTGACCAGAAGTCCATCAATAAACGCATCAATTTAGATCCTATCTACCTTCTCTTGTAAAACAAAAGAACTGGAAATGACATCACCCATCTTAAGAACCCAAGACCTATAAATAGAGAGGCGCAACATACCACCAGCACTTCAGCAGAGACTCTCACTGATGATGTTACCTAGTCATAGTGTCGAATCATCAGAAAACAAACCTTCAAGCACAGCGAGCTAACTTGCATACATACAAACTGTTATTTTTCTTTTATTAGTGGAATTTGGGAGTTCTTTGTCACTCATGTATTAACAGATTACGAGGTGAGGTGAGCTTTCTTGGGTTTGTGGTTTTAATTAACAGAAGTGCTCGACATAGATGTCTCCACAGTTTGGGGCCATGCCGTAATGGACTGGGACAGATTTGAACAGATTTCAGGTACAAAATGTCCCAGCAAATTCCAACACGTTGCAATTAGTGACGTAGATCTTCAAATAAAACCGGTCTGAAAATCTGTTTAATTTTGTTTACTGGTGGTTGTTTAAATTAAAAGTGAGGGAAAAGGCTTTTAAAATTACTAAAGAGGTTCCCAAATTTGCCAAGAAAGTTTAGAAAGACAGAAGCAGGACATTTTTTAGAATTAGCAAATAGGTTGGAATTGGGTTTAACCAGTGACAAAAGGAAAGCTGAAATTGTAATGGAGTTGGTCAAGCACTTTGATGTATCAAAGAAACAGACAAGTGCAGTAGAGTTAGAAAAAACTTAAATTGCAAATATGGCAACTGAAGTTAGAAGATAAAGAAAGAGACGGAAACAGAGAGAGAAAAAAGAGAAGGAGAGGAAAAAGAAAGAGAGAGAGAATTTGAGATTCAAAAGTTGGGAATTAGACAAGAAAGTTAAATTAACAGGATGGAGATGAAGGGAGAACGTAGGGATGTATACAACTATATTAGTGCCTTGCCATATTTCGGTGAGAAATATGTCAAAACTTTTTTTATTTCATTTGAAAAAAATGACTCGGCAGATGACGTGTCCAGTGAACTTGTGGGTAATGCTCGTTCAGACTAAGCTGGTGGGCACAGCTGGTGAGGTATGTACAGCGCTGTCAGATGAGGGATCAAGAGATTATCAAGATGTCAAATTGGCTATTTTGATTGGCTATGAATTGGTACCAGAAGCATATAGACAGAGCTTCATAAAAATAGAGGCGGAACCAGGTCAGACTTATGTTAAGTCTGAAAGAATTAACTGCAGTCATTTTGATATTTGGGTGCTGGACTTAAAAATAGATAAGACCTGTGAGGCTCGAAGGGAGATTATTATGCTGGAGATGTTTAAAGACTCACTTCCAGAGATGGTAAGAATTCATGTGTGCGAACAGAAAGTTCAAGAAGCGAGAAGCGCGGCAGAAATGGCAGGTAAATATGCATTGGTGCATGAGATGAAATTTAGCTTCCGGGAGAATTTTCATGCTATGAGGGATAGAAATTGGGAGAAGGGAAGTTCACACATTACAAAGCAAACAGTAGCGCACAATAGTTTACCACAAGTGAAAAAAGAAGCCCAAAGGGGTTGAAAGGAGGTGAAAGGCCTCAGGTGTTCTCAGTATAAGGGAGTGGAACACAGAAAATGACAGTGCCGATGGTTTAAGAAGGGCACTGGGAAAAGGTGTTTTCATTGAAGTAAGCTGGGACACACTGTGATGGTCGTTGAAGGAAGGCACTTTGGGGAACGATGTGGTAGTAGCGGCTAAGCCCAGTGGAATTAGTGAAACTGGTAAAGGAGACCCCAAGTAGAGCCGAGGAGCTGCAGGAGAGTGCTCAGCTAGGCAGGGGCTGGGTATGGAGTCAGTACCTGATATCTGAAGGAATTCGCCTCTGTAGATAAAGTTTACTCAGAAATATCAGGGGGAGAAGGACAAGAAGTTATAATTTTGTGAGATATGGGATCTGCTCAGTCTCTAATAGTTGAGAAGAGAGACGCTGGAAAAGCACAAAAGATCAGGCAGCATCCAGACAGCAAGACAATCGAATATCTGGCAGAAACCCATCGTCAGCAATTTGAGGGGGGGGGGCGGAGACAAGGGGGCTGAAAGATAAATACGAGGGCAGTAGCTGGGCTGGTGGGAGGGTCACCGGGAAGGCGATAAGAAGATGTAGGTTGGAGTAATAGTGATATATCGGTTTGGAGGGTGGAGTCGGTAGGTGGGAAGGAAGCTGGCCAGTTAGGGCAGTTCAAGAGGGCAGTGCTAGGTTGAACGGTTGGATATGGGAGAGGTTGGTGGAGGGGAGATTTGGAATTTGGTGAAGTCAACGTTGATGATGGTTCTAGTTTGAGGGTTCTAGTTGTCCTACCACCTATCCACAACACCCTCCTCTCCGAGCTATCACCATCACACCCCACCTGCATCTACCGATCCCCTTCCAAGCTATCTTACACCCAGCTCCACTCCCACTCTCCTATTTATTTCTCGGCCCCCTTCCCCCTCCCTTACCCCACCTCCCACTTTCCTGATGAAGGATTTATGCCTGAAACGTTAACTCTTCTGCCCCTCAGATGCTGCCTGGTTGGCTATGCTTTTCCAGCCCCACACTTTTCAACTCTCATCTCCAGCATCTGCAGCCCTCACTTTCTCTCGGCCTCTAATAGTGAGAGATGAAAGTATTTTCACTCTTTCTGTCATATTAATCAAGATCGCAACAATTTGTGGAATGGGGTTAGAAATTAAGTATTCCCTTGTGTAACATCAGGATGGAATGCCAATTCAAGGTTGGGGCAGTAACAGTGACAGTGAGTAACAGAGTGTCATTTCCAGGAATACTGTTTATTCTTGTGAAAGATTTAACAGGATCCAAGGTGGGAGTGGCACCCCTTGTGTTGGAGAAGGCAAAAGGAAAACTAGGGAATTGGGGAGTTAAAAGAAAAATACCCAGGATTTTTTCCAGACTGTGTAGTAACAAGATTCCACTGTCATAAGTTAGAGCAGGAAGGAAAACCGAAATGAAAAGCCAAAGGAGTTGATGCTCAGTGAACTGAACCCCTCTTTGATGTCACGGTGCAGGAAAAACCTGAACAGGCAGAGGATCAGGCAGAGGGGTTTAGTCCAGAAAGGCTAATGGACTTACAACAGATATATACACACACATTCACACACGCATACACATGCACATACACAGAAAAGGAATCAGAATATATTGTCGAACGTTATTAACTTAAAGATAGAGTCATAAAATTAAAATGGAGACCCCGATAGGTTACTGCAGAAGGGAAATGGGCTGAAGTGCAGCAGATTGTTTTAGAGGTAGCGTACAGTGTTACGGGTAGCACATAAACTAACTGCAGGGGGTCACCTAGGTGGACAGAAGACTCAGGTTAAGGTACAGAGGCATTTCTAGTGGCCTGGAATGCACAAGGACGTGGTTTTTTTTTGTTGCACATGTCAAACATTCTAAACGATAGGTAAGTCACAGGCAGTAATAAAACCAGCACCTTTGTTACCAATTCCTGCATTCGAAGAACATTTCACGTAGGTTATGATGAGTTGTGTAGCTCCCCTATCTAAAATAAAAGTGGAAACCATTATTTGCTAGCCATAATGGATGTGTCTTCCAGATTTCCAGAGGCAATTCTATGATGGAGTGTTCAGGTAAAAAGGGAGGTGGAGGAGTTGGTAGCTTTCTTTACTCACTGTGGGCTCTGCAGAGAGATTCAGTCAGACCAAGGTCTCATTTTACCGCTCAGCTGTTTAAGGAAGTCATGGATAGCTGAGGCATGCAGCAGTTTAAATCAAGGGCGTTCCATCCTGAATCCCAGAGAGCCTTGGAAAGTTAGCATCAGACGCTGAAGACCATATTAACAGCGTACTGTTCGGATTACCGGAATGATTGGAATGAAGGTGTCTCATTGAATTGCTTACCATTGGACAAAAATTATTTGCCCCAAATAAATCTACTCAGTTTACTTCCTTTGAGTTAACATTTGTACATGAAGTGAGAGGTCCTTTGGAATTAATTGAATATAAATTGACAGGACCGAAGTCAGAGATCTCACACTCGGATTATGTATCTGAGGTGAGGGAGCGATTAGATGGAGTTGGTGAGTTCACTAACCAGCACCTGAAGGGCACAGCATAGAATGAAGCAAGTGGCAGATAAAACATCTGAAATTTTGACGATTTCCTGTGGGGATGACGTATTAGTATTGTCACCAGTGATAGGAATTCCATTCAAAGCCAAGTTTAGTGACTCAGGGACAGAGTTATGGTCAGATGAACAAATTGTGTAGTTTATCTGTATGATGTAGTGACCTTTAGCAAGTGATTGAAAGCTCACACGTTACAGTTGGCAGAGCATGTTGAACGATTACAAGAAGCAAACTTGGTAATAAACTTAAAGAAAACAGAATTCACGAAGGCAGAGGTGACGTTCTTGGGACATTACATTAGACATGGAAGATTGACCCCATGGAACACAAAGACGAAGGGCTTTGAGGAATTTCCACAACCATCCTCGAAGAAAGAGGTGCTTCGATTTTTGGAACTGAGTGGATTCTATCGGAAGTTTGTTCCAAACTTCAGCAGCGTATTGGCACCACTGATGGACTTAATAAAGAAGAACACAGAATTGTGGTGGACAGTAAAATGCCAGGAGGCATTTGAGAATTTTAAAGCAGGATTAATCACCGCACCAGTTTTAGCTGCACCAAATATTTTGAAACCCTCGGGATATAGGGGTCGGAGATGTATTGATTCAGAAAGATGATGATGGGATTGAATGGCCAATTGGCTACTGGTCAAAAAAACTCAATATCCACCAGAAAAAAAATAAAACATCTCCATTACTGAAAAAGAATGACTAAGTTTCGCCCTGGCCTGACAATATTTTAATGTTTATGTGACAAACAAATTGTCGGAGATGGTTGTGGACAACGACAAACCTCTCGCGTTTTTTGGAATATTTAAAGACCAGAATATGAGAATATTTAATTGGAGTCTTATCACACTGACTTTAAACTTATGTGTGCAAAATTAATATGAATGATATAACTGAGATTAATACTTTTGTATTTCATAATAATGTGATTAAGAATTAGAGGAAAAGAAACGAAGCCATCTTTTCATTCTGATGGTTCTTTTTTTTTCTGAAGGGGGGTGGTGTTATGAAGCCGAAAGCATGTCAGGTCACTTTAAGACAGAACGGGTTTTGTTGAATAGAAAGTACAGCACAGATGCCAGCTAAATGTCAGATTTTTCCATATGTCACAATTAGCTGGGAAATGATACCTGGGTTTTGGTTGCTGTTTTGACAACAATTCAAATACAACCAAAGAGTTTAAATAACGTTCAGGATGCCAGAAGCCAACGGAATTTGAATATTATTGTTTGGGTACCTGGAAAGCAATCAAATGTGAGAATTATTGTATCATTGGAAGTATATAAATCCAGCATTTTGAACACTAGAGGGAGAGCCACTGCCATCCAACAGCAGAGTAACTGCTGTAGAGCAGGAGTGCTAACTGACCATCCCAAACACTCTCTATCAAAGACACATGTTCATGTAAACCTACTTGCAATAAAAACATGACCCAGGGAGATCAGCAGCTGGAAGAGTGAACACAGTGGGGAAGATGGAGACTGTGTGGTCTTGAGATTGTAATGTTTCATATGTGGGTTGTTGGAACAGCATATTTTTAGAGTTGGAGTCAGATAGTAAGTAACTAAGAAAAGAGGGGCTTGTATTTGTGAAGCCCCTCTAGTGTTCACTATTAAAGTTAAGAAACTAACTTGTTAATTTTTGTTTAAATTGTGGAGTGTAGGAGATCTGTGTCGCTCATATTTTAACAGGTTACGAGGTGAGGCAAGCTTTTCTGGGTGTTTGGTTTTAATTAACAGAGGGGTTCGAGTCCACCTTGTAAATGTCCATCCACGCTAACCCCATTTCCCTGCAGTTGGCCCATATCATCCTAGACCTTTCCTATCCACATATTTATCCAAATGCTTTTGAAATGTTTTAATGTAACCCCCTCAACCACATCTGCTGGCAACTCATCCACGTACCAGCCCTCTGTGTAAAGAAGTGGCCCCTCAGGTTCCCTTTTATTCCTTCCCCTTTAACCTTAAACTGATCCCCTCTAATCCTCGATTCTCTACACCTTGGAAAAAGACTGAGAGCATTAACCCTACCATCGTGATCTTATTCAGCTCTATAAGGACTCCCTCAGTCTCCTTCACGCTAAAGAAAAGGTCCTAGCTTGTCCAAACTCTCCCTATAACTCAGACCAATGGGTCCTGGCAACGTCCTTGAAAATTTCTTCTGCACTCTTTCTAATTTAATAGCATCCTCCCTATAACAATGTGACAAAACTGAACACAATACTCTAAGTGCGGCCTGACCAAAGTCCAGTGTAACTGCAACATAACTTCCCAGCTTCTCTGTACTCAATGTCCTCCCTGATGAAGGCCAATGTGCCAAAAGCCTTCTTCACTGCCCTGTCTACCTGTGACTCCACTCTTAGAGAACCGTGCACCTGAACTCCAAGGTCTCTCTGCCCACTACACTCTTGAAGATCTTTCCATGCACCATGAAACTCCTACCTTGATTTGAGTTCCCAAAATGTAAGACATCACCCATCTATATTAAATTCCATTTGCCATTTCTCGGCCCATTTTCCACTTGATTAAGGTCCTGCTGCAATTTCTGATAAACTTCCTCACTGATCACGCCACCACTTATTTTAGTGTCATCTGCAAACTTACTAATCATACCTTGTACATTCTCAACCAAATCATAGATAACAAACAGCAATGGGCCCAGCCTCCGGTCTGACAAACAACCTTCCACTCAACCCTCTGCTTCCGACCATCAACCCAACTGTGTATCCAATTTGCCAGTTCCCCCAGCATTCCACGTGATGGAACCATCCAGAGCAGCCTGCCATGTGGAACCTTATCAAATGCCTTACTGAAATCCATAGAGACTACGTCGACTGCTCTGTCCTCATCAACCTTCCTGGTCACTTCATCAAAGAACTCTAACAAATTTGGGAAGCATGATCTCCCACTCACAAGTCGATGCTGACTGCTCTGAATCAAACCCTGTGTACGTAATGGGTGCAGTCAATGGTATGCTGTCCTTCATTGTAAGATGATTCGAGTACATAAGTAAAGCCATCTTCCTGCTGTTGTAGAGCCTTGCTGAGAGAGCATTTGGGACACTCTGTACAGATTTGATCTCCTTTGTAAGGAATGATTCCCTTACCACAGACACGGGTGATGGTAACATGAGGATAGAGTAAAGATGCTGAATGTTAAATCTGTGGAGCTGTGAGAGATGAAGAAATGGTGACGCTGAAACACGAGGAGTGGCAGCGATCACTTATTTCCAAAAGAGACATTGATAGGGTGAGAAATTCCATACTTTACCCAGGATTGATTGGTGTGATTTATTGCCACGTGTACCTCAGTCCAGGGAAACACGTTGTTTATGAGCAGTGGAGGAAGATCATAGTAAGCAAGGCCAGACAGATCATAGGGTGGAAATAGACTTGGACAGAGTAAGGCATACAGGTTACACTGAACAGGACGTGCACTAGACAAGATCAACATGAACAAGATCAGCATTATTTGAACTTAGAGAGTCCATTCATCAGTCTAACGTGATTTTCCTAATAGTTTATATGCCTAAATTAACTCTCCCCATGTTATTGTGCAGTCGGCGTGTGAACCTGTACTGAACGTCAGGTTATTCACAATCCCCAACAGCAGCCACAATACCTTCCATCGGAAACAGGTAGCCATTCCCACCAGCATCCGCCCTACATAGAGAACACCAGGCTGTCTTCTCGGAATTGAACATGCCTTCTTGAAACTTCACACAACACATATGATTTCCCTGCTCACCGCGAGTAACCCACGTTAAAGTCCCACATGTGTATCATGAGCGTTGGAGCCACGAGGTACTACGTGGAGCAGTCTGTTTGTGCAGCCTCTGCTCCAATTGTTCATCACGTTAGAGCATCAATTAGGAGACAGTGAGGACTGCCCATGCTGGAGACCAGAGTAGACAGTGGTTTGCTGGAAAAGCACAGCAGGAGAGTCGACATTTTGGGCATAAGACATTCATCAGGATCAGCATCAATTACCCTATTCTGCCCCCGTGTAAGTGCATTGAGGTGGAAATGGTCTCCTACTGTTCCTGTATAAGTGGCTCAACAGGCTGAATGGCCTCCTCTTGTTCATGTGTAAGTAACTCAAGGGGCTGAATGGCCTCGTTCCGTTTCTGTGTCATTGACTCAGGGGACTGAATGACTTCTTCCTTGTCCAATTGGACAGGGCCAAGAGCCTGACCTTTTACCCCTGGTTCCTGTTTGAAAGCTCGATATACTGACAAGTGTGATGATGCTGCAGCTTTAAGAGATTATTTTGTCCTGGTTTCTTTTAAGAGAGAGATTGAATGATCGTTACCAAGCTGGTTAGTTAAGACCACTTGAGTAAACAGCGAGGGAGGCCTTAGGTTTATTTTAATGCAGCCTGAATGGGTGTGACCAGCTCTCACAGATTAGGATCTTTGAGTTTGTGGCAATCTGTGACTGAATATTCAGTTTTGCCAAGGGCTGTCTTTATGGGATTTTCGTATATCGGAACAGTTCATTAGTAATAGCTCCACGCTATATTATTCTGTTAACTTGTCCAATAGAATTAAGTTATTCTAATTTCCTTTTTCTTTGGTTTCATTTTATCTTTCGTGTTTAAATAGTGTTGAGCTTCACACCGAGTATTTTGACCAGTCACATTGCATCTGGAACAGACAATTTACATTCCCTTTAAAATAAGAAAACATTAGAGTCTAGGAGACTGCCTTCCAATATTTTCGAGGGGCTCTGGTGTGGCCCATCACACTAGACTCCTTCTCTTCCTGAGTAATAGGCTGGAGGCACTGAATGGGCTGTCCCTGTTCTTCTCCAATCGTGTCAATGGGCTGAATGGCTTCCTCATATTCCTGTGAAACTAGCGTGAGGTGCTGAATGAACTCTTATTTTACTGGGGCAATGTGCAGTGCCCGCCAGTGCTGTTACATGAATGTTACTGATACTTTAACAGCACAAGTCTCAATGGAGTCTGGGTCTTGTTGCACATGAACACAGACCAGTTCAGGAGCTGAGAGGGGAACAAAATGTTCTGAACATAGTGGAATCTTCAGTGACCATCCCCACTTCTGTTCTTATGTTGAGCAGGGTGAGGTTGGGGAGACATTGATGAAGCAGCTGAAGATGTTTGTGAAGAGGAAGCTACCCTGAGGATCTCCCACAGAGGTGACCCAGGACTGAGATAATGATCATCTTCCTTTGTGCCATGTTTGACTCCAAACACTGGAGAGGTTACTCTGATTCCCATTAAGTCCAGTTTTGTTAAGGTCCTTTATGTCAACAGAAGCCAACCACTGCCTTGATATCGGGGCCAGTCATTTTTACCTGATCCCTTGTCTCAACCTCTTTTGTTCATATCAATAGGCCATGTTATAGGAGCAGCAAGTGTTTTCTTCAAACAGGTGGGATTGAATGTCAGGATTTCTCTTCTCAAGAGTGTTCGGGGAGCGAGATGTCTGAAAGTATTTGAATAGGAAATAGATGGATATTGATCTGTCAGAGAGGTGAGGGCTATGAGGAATTGGATATGAAAGAGGATTTGAGACCAAGAGTAGATCAGTCACGATCTTAGTGAAGGGCAAGGCAGGTTTGGGGAGTGAATGACCTGCCCCTGTTTCTGATGTTCTTACATTCTGTTATTGGAGTGTTACTGGGTGTTATTTTCATGAATGTGCAATTACTAAATATTGCAGTCAGGGAGACCAGATGATTTTGTGAGCCAACTCTGGTTGAGGTATAGGGGCTGTATTCACAGTGAATCTGGGTCTAACCATGACCAACAAATGAAGCACAAGTTGCAGAGAAGGGGAAGCTCTGTAAAGAGAGATGAGGGGCCTCTTTCATACCCAGCCTGGGCTTTCCAATCACATTTCCCAAATCACCTCAAAGCATGTGTAACAGTCTTGAGAGGCTGAATGGTCTCCCCTGTTTCTGTGCAACAGGTTATAGGAGTAAGTAACCTCCAACTGCTCCTGTCCAGCAGGTTTGAGGGTCTGAATGGAACACAGGAACATGGGACTGAGGAGCAGGAGGGGGTCATTAGATACTTCGAGCCTTCTCCACCAGGCACTAAGATTGTCTCAGCCCCACTTTCCTGTCTGTGTCCCATTATCTGTGACTCACTTCTCTGTCAAATATTTAACTAATGCAGCTTTCAATCAATGTGAGCATGTGGGCACGATAAACTTCCAGAGAAGAGAATTCCCACTTGAAAGGTCCTTTCAGAATTATTCATCATCCCTCTTATAGAATCAGAGAGTCATGCAGAATGGAAACAGACCCGTTAGTCCAATCTGTTCACTCCGATCAGATATCAAATCTGATCCAGTCCCATTTGCTAGTATTTGGTAAATATCCCTCCTCTTTCAGATACTTTTTCAATGAGTGATTGTAACCGCCATCACTACTTCCTCTGACAGCACTTTCTGTACACACACCACTCTCTGTGTGAAACATTTACCTTCAGGTGCCTTCTAAATTATTCGCCCTCTCACCTTCAACCTATGCCCTCTTGTTCTGGACTCCCCTATCCTGGGGAGCAGAACGTGGCTGTTCAGAATATCCATGCCCCTGATGGTTTTATAAACCTCTATAATGTCACCCTTCAGCCTCTGACACTCCAGGAGAAAGCACCTCAACCTAATCAACCTCTCCCTATAGCTCAAACCTCCAGTCCTGGAACATCTGTGTGTCAGTCATTTCTGCAGACAACCAAGTTGTACGCAGCATTCTTAAAGTGGCCTCACCAACATCCTGTACAGATGCACCATACCACCACAATTCCTATATTCAATCCTCTGACTGATTAAGGCAAATGTGCCAAATGTGTTCTGCACCACTCTGTCTATCTGCGACTCCACGTTCAAGGAACTATGCACCTGCAGCCCTATGCCCCGTTGTTTCACAACATGCCCCAGGACCTTACCAACAATTGTATAGTTCCTGCCCTGGTTTGCATTTACAAAATGCAAAACCTCGTATTTATCTAAATTAAACTTCATCTGTCCATCCATGCCCCTTTGTTCCATCTAATTGTGGTCTTGTTGTACTCTGAGATAATCGACTACACCACCTTTCTGATGTCATCTGTAACCTTTCGAACTATGGCCCCAATATTCACATCTAAATCCATTACATAAATGATGAAATGCAGTGAACTCAGTACTGATTCTAACAGCACACTGCTGCTCACAAGCCTCCAGTCTGAAAAATATCCCTCTTCCTTCAAGCCAATTGTGACTAGCTTCCTCTGTATCCCATGCGACAGAAAGTTACTGATCTGTCTACCAATCGGAATGAAATACTAGCTATGAAGAGAGGCTGAGTAGGTTAGGTTTATTTTCACTGGAAAAAAGGAGATGGGGTGGGGGTACCTGATTGAGGTTTACAAAATCATGAAGGGTATAGCCAGGGTGGATAGAGAGGGGCTTTTTCCCAGGGTGAAGGATTCAGTAACGAGAGGTCGTGCTTTCAAAGTGAGAGGTGGAAAGTTTAAGGGGGATACACGCGGTAAGTACTTCGCACAGAGGGTAGTGGGCATTAGGAACGTGTTGCCTGCAGAGGTGGTAGAGGCAGGCATGGCAGATTCATTTAAGATGCGTCTGGACAGATGTATGGGTCGGTGGGGAGCAGAGGGATACAGATGGTTAGGAATTCACCAACAGATTTAGAAAGTACATTTGGATCGGTTCAGGCTTGGAGGGCGAAGGGCCTGTTCCTGGGCTGTAAATTTTCTTTGCTCTTTGTTCTTTAAATGAACACCTTGCTGAAGTCCATATAGACAATGTCTACCAAACTGCCTTCATCAATCTTCTTTGTCACCTCTTCAAAAAACTCAACCAAATTAATGAGACATGATTTCCCATGCAGAAAACCATGTTGTCTACTCTGAACAGCCCTTTCCTTCCCAAATGTATGTAAATGCTATTCCTCAGAATCCCCTCCAACAACTTACCCACCACTGACATCAGGCTCACCAGTCTATAGTTCCCCGGCTTTTTGGGGTCACTGTTTCCTTTTCTAGTCCCACTCCTCCACTGCTCACAACAAATGTTAAATGTAACCAGTTTGGTGATATGGCTGATGATATCGGTCTCAGACTGGGTCAGGGTCAGTTTTAGGAACAAGTCAGGCTAGTTTCTTTAATCTGCTCAAACAACACGTTTATGATCGAGAGCAATGTTACTCCAACTATGGTGGAAAGATTAATGGCAAAGTGTTTGGGTATTGCAAATATATAATCAATGGCTTAGAAAGGATGGATGCTAAGAAATTGTTTCCGTTAGGCGAGGAGACTAGGACCCATGGATACAGCCTTAGAATCAGAGGGGGTCAATTCAGAACAGAAATGCGGAGACATTTCTTCCGCCAGAGAGTGGTGGGGCCTGTGGCATTCATTGCTGCGGAGTGCAGTGGAGGCAGGGATGCTAAATGTCTTCAAGGAAGAGACTGCTAAATTCTTGATGTCACAAGGTATTAAGGGCTACGGGGAGAATGCAGGTAAGTGGAGTTGAAATGCCCATCAGCCCTGATTAAATGGCAGAGTGGACTCGATGGGTCCGATGGCCTTACTTCCCCTCCTATATCTTATGGTCGAATATTTCCCTTTCTAAACACACATACACAGACACAGACACACACACACACACACACACACAGACATACACACACACACACACACACACACACACAGACATACACACACACACAAACACATGCATACAAACACATGCATACACACACACACACAGATTAACAAAATTTCCGCAATTTTAACTTGAAACAACTTTGTCCAGATATTATTGTAACTCCTGATAAAAGTAAAAATTGAGATTGTCCAAAACGTTATTCTGCTTCTGAAGATATTGTACTCACACAGCTGCTAGCAATGGGATTTCATCCTGGGAGAGTTGAATTTGGCTGAATTCCCTTTGGTTTAGGCAGTGAGGAGATTCCAGTGAATTCGGCTCAGGGAGCACCCAAAGGGTAGCACGGTGGTTAGCACTGCTGCCTCCGAGCACTAGGAACTTGGGTTCAATTCCAGCCTTGGGTGACTGTCTCTGTGGAGTTTGCACAATCCCCCCTTATCTGTGTGAGCTTCTAATGGGTGATCCAGTTTCCTACCACAAACTGTGTAGGTTCGGTGGATTGGTCACGCTAAATTGTCTGTAGTGTTCAGGGATTTTTAGGTTAGCTTCATTAGTCAGGGGTAAATATAGGGCTATGGGTTGGGAAGGTTGGTATGGAGTTGTTGGGCCGAAGGGCCTGTTTCAACACTGCAGGGATTCTATAAAAATAAGAATGGTAACGATGACTGCAGATTTTTTTTTAGCTCGCGCACGTTGCTGTGATGAGGAACCACAAAGGAGAGAGTGCAAGAGGCCATTCTTTTTCGGGCAGATTACAGTTTCTCCCTCTCTGAGTTGAATCACACAATAATATCATCCTCTCCCAAACTGGACCATGTGAGGTCTCCTTGTACATTGTCAAAACTATGTCTCCATCACATTCCCTGTTCCATGTAGGTACATCATTGCTACTGTCATAGACAGAGCCATATCCTTAGCAGAAAATGGTCTCGGCCGATTTGAAATATGTTTACATGGCCTTGCGTCAATAAAAAATAAAATAATTAATGTATTCAGAATACCTGTGTTAAAATGCATGCATTTTGTAACAAATACAGAAATTTGCTGGAAAAGCTCAGCAGGTCTGTCAGCATCCAGATGCCTTTTACATGCAGTAGTTGGACCAGCCTCCATCACTTCCTCTGGCAGCTCATTCCATACGCACACCACCCTCTGTGTGAAAAGGTGCCCTTTAGGCCTCATCAAAACTTTTCCCCTCTGGTTCAGAGTCAGGGACACTACCCACTACACTACCATACTCAGACTTGGGTCATATTTTAGTGCCCACTTTCAGCTCAGTGTGGATTTATTATAATCAGGTTCCCATTACTGAACTACACAAAACACTTTGTATTGTTAAACAAATACAAGATATTTGTCTCAACTGTAGGATATTGAGTGTACTTGCTATGCTATCAAAGTTAACTATAAACATCTTTAATTGCTATTATCTGTAGTCTGCAATATTAAGGAAAGAAATCCTGCAAACACACTCTGCCCAATGAAGAGTCTTAAATAGATATTTATTACTGAACACCAGAGACGAAGGAAGAGCTTAATTTCTGACTCCAAAAAACCGATCACTATTACCCACCTCTAACGTGCGACTGCCCTCTTCCTAAAACCATGAAGTGACACCAGGCCGCTGATTACTGTCCAGCCTCTCCTCCCCACTGACTGTGTCTGCAATCTGTCCCTCCTCCCCCTAACCACACAAGGCAAACCAAGCTCAGGGTCTTTGTGATAATCAAGGCCGGAGTGTGCAGGCCTCCTGGAGAGGGAGATGGGCATTTTAAAATTGAAGGGGGAGGGGGAGGTGACAGTCATATCACACACTGGGCTGAGGGGTGGCTGATGGAGTTTAGTTTGGATTAATGCGAGGTACTGGATTTGGTAAATCAAACAAGAACAGGACCTATACAATTAAAAGTAGGGCCTTTGTCAGTGTTGTAGAACAGAGACCCAGGCCGTCAGGTTTAATTCTTTAAAATTTGCATCTCATATAGATAGTGTGGTAAAGAAGGTGTTTAACACACTTTTCTTCATTGGTCAGACCCTTTGAGTATCGGAATGGGGATGTCATGTTGAGGATGTACAGGACATTGGTGAGACCTCTACTGGAATACTGTGTCTGGTCTGGTCATCCTGCCCGCTCATTCCATAGGCACACCACCCTCTGGGTGAAAAAGCTGCCCCTTAGGTCACTTTTAAATGTTTCCCCTCTCACCTTAAGTCTATGTCCTCTAGTTTTGGACTCCCTGTGCCCTAAGAAAATACCTTGACTCTTCACTTTAATATTATTGACCTTGATATTATTAAACTGGAGAGGATTCAGAAGAGATTAACCTGGATGTTGCTGGGAAAGGAGGGAGTGAGCTACAAGGAGAGGCTGGATCGGCTGGGACTGTTTTCACTGAAGCATATGAGATTCTGCGGTAACTTTACACAAGGGCTGATGTCTTTTCCCTAGAGTTGGGGATTCAAAACTGAGGGATATTTTAAGATGTGAGGAAAAAGATTTACAAAAGTCAGGAGAGGTAATTATGTAAGACAGAATCTGGCTTGGGTGTGGAATGAACTTCTAGAGGAAGTGGTGAAAGCAGGGACAGTTACAATGTTTAAAGGACATTTAGATCAGTCCATGGATAAGACATCAGTTAGGATGGTGCGGTGAGCAGCTGCCTTCTCCCTCCCCCTCTCTGAATGAATCTCTGTTGGTTTTTACCCTCTGCCAATGTCTGTGCAGTGGCGTGGGGAGGCCAGCAGAGGGTGGCATTGCATCACTTTAAGCACCACAGAGACTGCCAGACCTGCCCCACACACAGACACACAGATACACACAGCAATCGTTAGGACACAACATTGAGCTCATCTGGTAATATAAACTAAACATAAAGAAACGCTCAATTTGTCTTGTAAACTGTTAAAATATGAGTGACAGAGAACTCCCAAATTCCACTGTTTAAACAAAAATATCAATTTATTTTTTAACTCTGAAAGTGAACATTTTACATCAACTATTCACAACTCTGAGACCCACTTTCTTTAACTGCTTATTACCCTACTCCAACTCTACAGTAATGTACTGTTTCAAAAAGACACTTATTAAAATTACATAAACGTAATTTCAAACCCACACAGCAGCTGTTGTTCCATCTGACCTCACACCAAAATCCCTTTTTCCCATCTTTCCTGGGAAGACAGGCTCATGTTACAGGATGTAATCGAAGTGTCCACCTTTCCGCATTCTGCAACCTGGGAACACATCCTTCCATGACACTGTCTCTCAGTCTCCCCCTCCCTGTCTATACCCCAAACCCCTCCCATGTGGTGATAGTTAAACTGATTCCCCCGCCATCTCTCTCTGGCAGTGATGTTCACACCCACAGCACCCCCTTTGTCATGGCAACAATGGAGAGATGGAGCTGTAAATGGGTGGGAGCTGTACATCCTGTCACTTCCAGCCCGGGCTGCAACTTTCCCCACACTGGGCAGGGGTCTAATACAGTGTTACTGAGCAATGTACTGGGGTGGGGTACACAGTCCTACATGCTGGGAGGGTAACTGCTCCTGGTTTATAGATCAATGCACTGGGGTGGGGTACACAGTCCTACATGCTGGGAGGGTAACTGCCCCTGGGTTACAGATCAATGCACTGGGGTGGGGTACACAGTCCTACATGCTGGGAGGGTAACTGCCCCTGGGTTATAGATCAATGCACTGGGGTGGGATACACAGTCCTACATGCTGAGAAGGTAACTGCTCCTGGGTTACAGATCAATGTACTGGGGTGGTGTACACAGTCCTACATGCTGGGAGGGTAACTGCCCCTGGGTTACAGATCAATGCACTGGGGTGGGGTACACAGTCCTACATGCTGGGAGGGTAACTGCTCCTGGTTTACAGATCAATGTATTGGGGTGGGGTACACAGTCCTACATGCTGGGAGGGTAACTGCTCCTGGTTTATAGATCAATGCACTGGGGTGGTGTACACAGTCCTACATGCTGGGAGGGTAACTGCTCCTGGGTTACAGATCAATGCACTGGGGTGGTGTACACAGTCCTACATGCTGGGAGGGTAACTGCTCCTGGTTTACAGATCAATGTATTGGGGTGGGGTACACAGTCCTACATGCTGGGAGGGTAACTGCTCCTGGGTTACAGATCAATGTACTGGGGTGTGGTACACAGTCCTACATGCTGGGAGGGTAACTGCTCCTGGGTTACAGATCAATGCACTGGGGTGGTGTACACAGTCCTACATGCTGGGAGGGTAACTGCTCCTGGTTTACAGATCAATGTATTGGGGTGGGGTACACAGTCCTACATGCTGGGAGGATAACTGCTCCTGGATTACAGATCAATGCACTGGGGTGGTGTACACAGTCCTACATGCTGGGAGGGTAACTGCTCCTGGGTTACAGATCAATGTACTGGGGTGTGGTACACAGTCCTACATACTGGGAGGGTAACTGCTCCTGGGTTACAGATCAATGCACTGGGGTGGGGTACACAGTCCTACATGCTGGGAGGGTAACTGCTCCTGGGTTACAGATCAATGCACTGGGGTGGGGTACACAGTCCTACATGCTGGGAGGGTAACTGCTCCTGGGTTACAGATCAATGCACTGGGGTGGGATACACAGTCCTACATGCTGGGAGGGTAACTGCTCCTGGGTTACAGATCAATGCACTGGGGTGGGGTACACAGCCCTACATGTTGGGAGGGTAACAGCCCCTGGGTTACAGATTAATGCAATGCGGTGGTGTACATAATCCTACATTCTGGGAGGGTAGCTGCTCCTAGTTTACAGATGAATCCATGGGTGATCACTGCACAGGTCCCTGTGCTGGTCAGACTATCTAGTTGAAGTTTATAGATAATACAATGATGTAGTCTGTGCAACTCCCAATGTTGGATGGATATTTGTTTCAGGTTTAGACATTAGTGTCCTGTTCTGTTTTGCACAGCTCCCCGTCCTGGACAGATATCTAGTCCGGGTTTATAGATCAATGCACAGCTGTGGTCTGCGTTGCTTCCCATGCTGAATACTCGCTGAAGGAACACCGCAATCCAGGCAGTATCAGGAGGTATAGAATTTGATGTTTCAGGTGTATCCCTCCTTCAGGATCCTTACAGAATGGTTACACCTCCTGATCCTGTCAGCATTGCTGTGTTCTCCCACCTTCCTGCCTGTCTTCTTTGGACTCTAGCATCTGCAGCTTTTCTCTCTCTATCACAGCTTCCCAAACTGGACAGATGTCTAGCCTGCCTTTGAAGATAAGTGCCCTGATCTGATCTGCGCAGTGTTCCACTCTGGACAGATTGCTGGGTTGTCCTGTCCCAGTGTTATGGATGAATCTGGACAGATTGCTGGGTTGTATTGACCAGTGTAATGGATGAACTTGGACAGATTGCTGGGTTGTACTGAGCAGGACACTGTCCTGGTCTGTACAGTGTTCCACGGTGAACAGATATCTCCCTCTGGGTATATGGTGTCAGGGCTGGTTCTGTGAGGTGGATTGAGAATGTGGTATATCTCATCCTTTCAGCTGATCTGGCAATGCCTTTAGTTCCCATTCCTGTGATTGGATCCTCCATCACTCACCCCATTAATGTTACAGTGTGTCCAGGCACAGTACATCATGTTGGTGGGGTGTGGAGGGGGGAAAGGTCATGGACAGATCAAGGGGTTACCCGGAACGTTCTGTCCCCGACATTCTATAACTGACATTTCCCGGAACGTTCTGTCCCTGACATTCCATAACTGACATTCCCCAGAACGTTCTGTCCCTGGCATTCTATAACTGACATTCCCCGGAACGTTCTGTCCCTGACATTCCATAACTGACATTCCCCAGAACGTTCTGTCCCTGGCATTTTATAACTGACATTCCTCGGAACGTTCTGTCCCTGACATTCCATAACTGACATTCCCCAGAACGTTCTGTCCCTGGCAGTCTATAACTGACATTCCCCGGAACGTTCTGTCCCTGACATTCCATAACTGACATTCCCCAGAACGTTCTGTCCCTGGCATTCTATAACTGACATTCCTCGGAACGTTCTGTCCCTGGCATTCTATAACTGACATTCCCCGGAACGTTCTGTCCCTGGCATTCTATAACTGACATTCCCCGGAACGTTCTGTCCCTGGCATTCTATAACTGACATTCCTCGGAACGTTCTGTCCCTGGCATTCTATAACTGACATTCCCCGGAACGTTCTGTCCCTGGCATTCTATAACTGACATTCCCCGGAACGTTCTGTCCCTGACATTGTTTGTGAACGGCCGGACGTCAGTGAATTGAACAAACGATAAGATCCCGAGGGAAGAGATCCCGTTCCAGGGAGAAGGAGACACTGTTCCGAAGGCCCCTCAGGCAGTTAAAGGGGTGAATATATTTTCCCTGCGTTTACATTTCTCCCCGACACAGGATCGACCACAATTTAGACCAAAATACAGGAATTCCCAAACTCCGTTTGTCTTCAGGAAACTGGGAGAGAATCCTTCAGGACAGCAACGTTCCCACCCTCCGTATTAGGAACTGGGAAGGAGTGACCTGTGTCTGTTCTCGAGTGAGTGAGAGTGTGGGAATGTTCTAGAAACCATCTGTCC